>NC_056743.1:162049550-162174550 GCF_019279795.1 Protopterus annectens | reverse complement strand
GGCTGTGGCAATGCTAAGTCCAAACACTTTTTAGATACCATTGTAGTTTCCTCATATGCAGTCTGGCATATGGAATTAGAAGAATGCAGGATACCATGAAACCCAAGGCCTGCAGGGTTTTCCTTGCAGATAAGTGGGTTTTTGTTGCCAATTTCTTGAAGTAAGTAGTCAGTTGCTTTTGTTTGTCTGGCGTAAGATAAGCCATCTGGCAGTTGTATTTAAGCTTGCACCCAGGAATATCATCTCTTGAGAGGGCACTAGTTTTGATTTATTTTCGTTTACTGTGTACCCTAGGCCAATTAATAATCTTTTTACAAATACCAGATGCTTTAGAAGAATGCCTTTGTTCTTTGCTTGAATTAGGCAGTTGTCCAAATAGGGATATATTTGAATTCCTCTCTGTCTGCAAAATGCAATTACTGGTGCCAGGCATTTTGTGAAGACCCTGGGCGCAGTAGATAAGCCAAAGGGCAGTGCAGAGAATTGGTAATGAATTGAGCCAGCTATGAATCTGAGGTATCTTCTGCAAGATTGTCTGATTGGGACATGCAGGTATGCCTCTTTTAGGTCCAAAGTTACGAGCCAAGCCTTCTTGCCCAGCATGGGCAGTAGCTGCTGTAGAGTCAACATCTTGAATTTTGGAACTTCCAGAAACGTATTTAGTATAGACAGGTCCAGTATTGGTCTCCAGGTTTTGTCCTTTCTGGGTACTAGGAAAAGTCTGGAGTAAAATCCTTGCCCCTGCTCTTGTTGTGGCACTTGCTGAATGGCCCTCATGTCCATGAGGACTGTAATTTGTTTTTGTGCCTCTGCCCATTGATTGTGTGGCAGGTCTGGCATACCTTTTGACCTTGGTAGAGTGTGAAAACGAAACCTGTAGCCTTGGGACACTATGTTCAGGACCCATTTGTCTTGGGTAACCATTTGCCAATTTGATGAAAAAAGTGCTAGTCTTCCCCCTAAGGGGGCTGCCAAAAGAAAAGTGCTTGGATCTGGCAGAGGGAAGTCATTGGGACTGTTTCCTGTAAGGTTGTGATTTGCCCTGTCCGCTTTTGGAGGTAGGAGCACCCCATTGTTTAGGCCTGTACGAGCCTTGGGGCTGAGATCTGCCTCTGGGACACCTGTATCTGCCTCTTTGTGATCTGTCTGACACTGGAAAGGACCAATTTTTAGAAGGCCAGTTCCTGCTAAACCTGGGTGGCTGTACCTGTAAGAAATCCTTGACTGTCTGCACGGATTTTGCTTTATCCTCCATTTTTTTCAACACCGCTTCTGCTTTAGTACCAAACAAAGTATCATGCTGTAATGGTGCATCTAATAATTTTGCTTTAACATGATCAGGCAGATTCTGTTCCTTTAACCAAGCATGCCTTCTAATAACAGAACCTGTAACAGCGGCCCTGCAAGAGGCCTCCAGTCAATCATAACCACATTGCAAAGTATGCTTTCCCACTTGTTCAGCTGCATGCAATAAATCCTGCAATTCCTGTTCTCTGAACATTCAGTATTTGTCAAATATTTCTGTTTAAACAATGACATTAAATATTGCTGATATTTAAGCATATGAAACTGACAATTTAAAGCCCTTACAGCCAAGGCAGCAGAAGTGTAGACTTTCTCCCCCATCTGTCTAGAGCCCTAGAATCCCTATCAGAGGGGACAGGGTTTTTTGCAGGGGACGCTTTAACCCCTTTGGGACCCTGAGATACAGTTTCTGGGTCAGCAGCGGGGTTTTTGTATAGGAATTTATGACAATCCGGGACCCTGTAGTATCTGTCTGGCTTAGCAGGTGCAGGGGGTAAACAGTCAGGAGACAGGCTGGACTCTGTAAATACATCATCTACAATGTCTAGAACAGGTGGAATAGCAAGGGGTCTGTGCTGAGGAAGTAACAGAAAGTCTCTGAGCCTTTCCTTAGATTCAGAATAATCTTGGCTCTCCCA
Source organism: Protopterus annectens (assembly GCF_019279795.1). NCBI lineage: Eukaryota > Metazoa > Chordata > Ceratodontiformes > Protopteridae > Protopterus > Protopterus annectens. The sequence continues at coordinate 162,172,607 of NC_056743.1, read as the reverse complement.
GTGGAAATGCTTCCTCATGGTATGCAGGGTTTCCCCAAAAGAATAATTCTCAGGAGGAGAGGCTGAAGGAATGGATTCTTCAGCATCAGAATCCTCATAGGGAAGCATGGAGTAATCCTGTCCAGAAGAGGAATCAGAGGAAATAGAAACCTGATCAGAAGAATCATACTCTGTCTCTTGCCTAGGCCTCTTATCAGGAGGGGGATGGGAGCCCCTGATCAAAGTAATTAGGTCTTCGGCCATTTTGAGCAACTGTTTTTTAGGCATGGAAGTCTGAATAGGAGAAAGCTGTACTTGTTTCTTTGTCTTTAGAGCTGCTTTAGTCTTTGTCTTTGAAGCTGAAGATGGCTTAATATATAGTTGTGTAGGTCTGAAGACACCCTCAGAAGCCGATGCCTGCTCAGCGGCTCTGGACCCATCTGAGGGAATGATTTCCGAGTGTCCAATACCTTGAGTATCCAGAGGCCCAGTCGGCTCCACGTGGGAGTCAGAAGCGGCCTGTGGCTCTGATATAGCGGGAGCCAGGGGCTGTGAAAGCGCCTCATTGAGAACCGGCAACTGGCCTAGCAGAGGCCTGGTCGTCGGTTTTGGACCTCGGATGCCTATCCTTTTCCTTGTCCTTGCGTTTTTTGTAAACTCCGGTTGTCGGCTGTTCCGATGGCATTATATAATTAAATCTTCAGCCAAGGTAATTAAATGCAAAATCGAACCGACGCTTAATAGTGCGGTGGTTAAATCTAGCACAAAACCGACAGCTAGCAACGTTGTGATCAGGGCCTAGGCAAGGAATACAGTAAGAGTGAAAATCCTTATGAGGTATTTGCTTCCCACAAGAAATACAATTGTTAACTTTTTCTGACATCGGTCTGGAGCAAGAAAAAAGTTTCCCCAATGGGGTACTTAGCTTTAATGAAGACTTCGGTTCTGAAATTCGGATTTGAAAATCTCAGGAGTCGGCCGACCGGCACTTGTGAACTGCTTTTGCTTCGGGCACTGCGCGGCAAGAAAGACTGAAGAAAATGGCATCGGTTGCATCTTTTATACCCCTGGCCCACTGATGTTAGGGAAGAGGCGACAACAACCGACGCCCGACCTAGACTTTGGAATTCTGGCCAACTGAGGGTAGCCTGCCAGCAGGATAACCCAAGAGTAATGACTGCAACAGTGAAACACGATGAACATCCCCAGGTCCAGATGCAGTACCTAACATTTGGCTTAAAGTATTAACTTCTTTTCACGAGGATTTAATCAAGAGTAAGAACTATTTATATGCGCACTCCGAACATACACTGCACTGGTTAGCAACAGGAAAAACAATGTTCTTACTTAAGAGTGAACCTGCAAGCTACCCTAAAAATTATAGGCCAATAACTTGTCTTCTAACGATGTACAAAATAGACGGGAATTGACGCCGAAAGAGTTTATAGTCATTTAGAAGAAAACTCAATTATGGCAGTAGAACAAAATGGCAATAAAAGAAAGTCATATGGAACAAAGGACCATTTGTTGTTAAACAAAGTTAAAGTGGAGAATTTTAAGAAGGGGAAGAACCTAAGTATGGCATAGATTGACTACAAAAAAGCATTTGATAGTATCACACACTCATGGATAAAACAGTGCTTAAAAGTATATAACACACACACACACACACACACACACACACACACATATATATATATATATATATATATATATATATATATATACTCTGTGGAGTCTTGTGCAATAAATTTTACTTATTCATCCTTCTGCGTTGTTTGGTTTGCCTTCCTGGGTTGTGCTGCTGCTTGTCCTGTCAATTTGGTGTTTCCTGTGGTCTTTTTGTGGTTCCTAAGTTTTGTGTTTCGTGGTGGCATGTCCAGAATGGGATATAAGCCGAATGGCATGGAGAAATTAATCCAGAGTGTGGGTCTTTTAACCCAGTTAGCTCAAGAGTTAACCAGGAAGGTTAACAGCATGCGGCACCATTTAGACCACTTTGCTGGTAAGGACAATGAATTTTTTCAGACCCCTGCATGCTTGCTTAATGTTGGAAAGAAGACTCATGTACAAGGTAATCCCTCAGGGGCTGATTTGTCTAATGTTTCGAGTGGCCCTCCTAACAATGTCAAGCAGTGGCTTTTGGGGGCTGTGTCCTTTGAGGAATTAGGGCATAATGTGGAGCCCCAATCTTTAAGAAGCTCCATTAGTTCTCTGGAGCAGTCTATTTTCCGATGCAAAAGGTTACAGCTTGATAATGCCTACCTACGTGAATGCATCAGAATGAAGATGGTGCCGAAGGGCCTTCGGTCCTGGAAGTTCCCCAATGGGGTGAAGGCTGGTTCTCCCTTTCATGAGGAACTTTTGCAACTTTTTGACTGGTATGGCTGTGCACTCCTGGAGTGACTGATAAAATTTAATCAAAAAGAGATCAACGACCTGATTGTGGAATCTGAGAGGTTGGACAATGCCATCCACGATGACTTATTGCTCCTAGACTATCAGAATGACTATATGGCCATTTTTAAAAAAAGTTGATGGGGACATTGAAAGAATTAGAAATAAGAGAAAAAAGTTTGAAAGAAACAGCGTAGCGTATGCTGAAGGGAAGGCGTATCCTAAACTGCCTTCAGCCAATAGAAATGAGGCTTCATATGATGTACATCAGTGGGAAGGTTCTCCTTGCCAAGATAACCAGGTTTTGGCTGAAATGGAAGTCCCTTTGGGTGGCAATCAAGTGAATGGGCCTCGGAGATCCAAACGAATAGAGAATCAGCGAAACAGAGGCAACAATGGTTATTCCAATACCCGGAACTATCAACAGGGGATCTATCGGCAAGGGAAATATCACTACAACAGGAATTGGGAACAGAGGTGAACTTAGACTTTTCTAATGTGTTTTCTTTCAGTGAAAATATGCAAGGTACTGCTGGTGATGTATTTTCTCCTAATGCTCAAGGTACTGTTGTAGAAATTGTTCGCAACTGTGCAGGTGATTTTACATTGTATAACTACAGTGATTTCAAGTGTAGTAGGGAACATGTTAATTTATTAAGTAGGGGTGAATTATTTGTTCCTGCATCTAGTTTTAAAATTGATAGGTTACTTGTTGATTTAAAACTGTTTCTTAGGAAAATATGTTTCACACTTTTGTTCATTGAGGAAGCCCATTGTGTAGGGGATGCGCTGAGGAGAAGCAGCACATTCAATTCCCCGTTGCCTTTACCACTTATTATTTTTGAAAAGCTGGTAGAGTTTGAGTTTAGGAGTTTAAAAGATAAATGTTCACATGTTCATGACAATTTAAGTCCCCAGGAATCTGCACTGTTGTGTGAGCTCTCCAGTAATAAACAGCTCAGGGTCATGAAACCCGACAAGGGGGAGGGATAGTCATTTTGGGGAAGGATGACTATGTTATCAAAATGTTATGTCATGTTAACAACAGTGATTTATACGAATAAACATCTTTGAGTTTGATTAAGTTGGCCTACTAAGCATATTGACTTTTATTTACAGGACATGTTGGATGAAAAAAAATATCTTATGATGTGTTTGTTTTTTTTCAAGTAAAATATCCTGTTGTACCTGTTATTTTTGGGATACCCAAAATTCATAAGTGTATAAATAATCCGCCTATGAGGCCAATTGTTAGTGCTAAGAAATCTAAGACACCCCTTTGGAAAATATGTTGATATCATTTTAAAGAACTGTTTAGAGCCTTTTGAACATATATGTAAAGATTCCTGGGATGAAGATGAAAATGGTGGAATTCTCTGAAAATTGTGTTTTCATAACTATTGATATGATACAACTGTTTAATGTCATTCCTCACGAAGTGGGTTTAGAATGGTTTCATGACATCCTTTGTGAATGCACTGCCCTTAACAATAACACCATTAATGTTTTGGTTCTTTGTATGGAACTGGTACGTAAATACAATTTTGTGTTTTTAGATGGACAGTATTTCAGACAAAGAAGAGGATTTCTTTCTTCTGTTGTAGAGTTTGTTTATGGCAGGAGACCACCAGATTGTCTTCCATTTTTCGGAGGATAGCACCTTGGTTCTGTTACGGATTTCACAATCCATGCACTCGTGTAAGTGCTTATAAAGTGCATTTGTGTAGGATTCGGCAGTCGTACCTCTACTGTCCGTCTGCATGGGTGTCGTGAAGTTTGCCACTTCTGTTTTAAGAAACGTGAAGTTGGCTTTGGAGAAATTTTTTACAGTGGTTTCCAGGATGTGGATGTCTAGGGTGATTAGCTTGTGGTCGGATCTGACCAATGAGGAATTGACCTATGGTGCGGAACACTGGTTGCCCATGTTGGTAATGACCAGGTCTAGGATAATGGTGCCCCTGGTGGGGGTGTGGATAAGTTGATCCAAGGCGTTGGAATTTATGAATTCCAGAAAATGTTGAGCAAAAGAGTTTGTACACGAGTAGTTTTCCCAGTTAATGGTGGGGTAGTTGAAATCACCCATTATTAGGGTATTAGGTTGTACCCTAATATTTTCCAGTGTATCAAGAAATGAGGAGTGGGAATCCTGGGGCATGGTGGGGGATCTGTAGCAAGCTCCAATTTGGATTGCAGTCTAGCCCAGAGTTAGTTGCACTTGGATAATCTCGGATGCATTATGCTGAGCAACTAGCCTGGAGATGTGGATATCCTTAATGAATACGGACATGGCTCCACCTTTAGTGTTTCGGTCCAGGTTAGGTGGCCGAAGATTTGGTAATGAATTATAGCCTGGTAATGCAGGGGTGCTCTCTGGAGCCTTGAACCAGGTCTCTGTCACTGCACAGATGTTGATATTCTCCATTTTAAGGACTGCCTCGAGTGAGTGCATTTTGAGGTTTAGACCTCTAACATTGAGTAGCACTACCCTCAGATTTTGCTTGCTTGTACCTGTTACGTTGGTGAGTTTGTCATTTGAACCTTGCCTAAAAAAGGCACTATAGGGGTGGCAACAGCCTTAGCCAGTATCCGGAATCCCAAGGGTGACAGGTGCAGGCCATCTCTGACAAAGCATTGTGATCTTTCGATCATGTCATCCCAGGCAGACAGATACTGGATCCCCTTAGAATGACACCAATAGCTTAGCCAATTGTTGAAGTCAATCATTTTTTCCTTGTACTGTGGTATCATTCTGGGTAATAGCAGGATGCTACTCAGGGCTAGAGTTATAACTGACTGGGCTACAAGATCATGCAGCACCTTCATGTCTCTTTTCATGTAGTCCAGGGAGGTATGTCTCAGGTCATTCACACCAACATGTACAATGACAGAGTCATATTTGTACTTGTATAGTGACCCGAGTGCGTGCATTATGTGGCGGATACTGGCACCCGACAGGCAGCTGACAATAAATTTCTCCTTGTTTAGCCTGGTGAGTGGAACATCAGTGTGCCTGACTATAGAGTCACCCATGACTACTAGAGTGTTGGGTACGTTGTTATGCCTTATGGGCTGTGGTTGAGTTTGTGGGCTGTGTGTCATTTGGGTTGTGTTGGAGGGGTGAAGGTTGCTTGCATTTCTGCTTTGGAGGTCCCTGCTGCTTGGGCAGATTTTTATTGAGAGCTTCTGCAAATGTAGGTGTGTGTTTTGTATTTCTATGTGTATGTTTTGGTGGTGTAGGTTTTGAGGGACTACGTGATGAATGTGGTGTGCTGCAAGTGCTTACCCTCTCATCTTGACTGTCTAGTCCAGTCTTGGGTGAAGAGACCTTTGCTTCCAGTTTGGCTATATAAGTGCATGTCTCACAGGTTGTAGTGTTAGGTGGTAGGAGGAGAGGGTTGTCTGTGTACAGGAGGCAATTGTTGCATTGCCCCAAGATGCTCAGATTCATCAGGTAGACAGGAGAAAACACTGGGAGCTGACCCTTAGACATGGTTGGATAGGTGCTTATTTATTAAGTACTAAAACCTGTTTTCCAATAGAGAAGTGAGGAAAGTTGAGTGCTGTAGTAATTTGTAGCTTAATTAGTGCTTACAACGAGTTCTGAACAAGTGCTGAGCTCATTAAAAACAGATTTGAATGCTAAAACTAAAAAATGGCTAGTTCTAAGGGAAAATTTGAAGAGCAGACTTTATGGCGCCAAAAATAGTTTAACCCTAGCTAAACAGGGCTCAGAAGCTTACAAATAGTCATGGAATCAGCAAATCTGTATCTGGACTACACTACTTACAGGAAAGGCAGGAAACAAGCTTAGATTTTTTTTTTGTAAAGTGGAAAGGGAGAAAAGAGGAGCAAAGGATAACTCAAGGTTAAGAACTACGTGGGTTGGCCTTCTCAAATGTTCTCCCTGTATTAGGTAGAATGAGGTAATGACACTAAACTGGGAGGAGTGTCCCAGATCAAATTTACAGTAGAAGCAGGCAACTGCAAAGCCACCAAGTATACGAACAAGATACTAATAGGGAGGGAGGGTAGAAGACAAAATCAGAACAAACAAACCCAAACAGGTGCTTACCAAATGTAGAAAAATTCCAGTTAATACCTCACACAGTGAAACTAGCTAGAAAAGTATGCAGCAGACAATAAAAGTGCTATAAATAACTCATAAAAATAAGCAAAAAACAGGATACTTAATGTTATATATCGCCGATCAGGGTTTCCTTAGCACCCTTCCTCCAATTAGAAACTAAAAACCAACACTTGGTGGAGAAAATACGCCAATGAATATCCAAGTAGGCTCCAAACTCAGGTTTACTGACACAGGTTAACGCAAGTAACTCACAATAAAAAGAAGTTATGTCCTTACCATAACGTTCCATGTGGAGTGTTCATCTCGCCTTGGTTATTACACATGGGTTCGGAGCCGATCCTCGGCTCCGTGCCGGCCGACTGCAAGCTCTGCATCGAGAAGAAGCTCGAGGACATCTAATACCCACAATCCCCCTCTGCCTTTACCTCAGATCTAGTTTGCAAGCAAACCAGACATAACGCACGCACACATGCCAACTATATACATAAAAATACATATATACCAACATACCCAAAGTATGATAGTAAGAGTAATACTGCAACAGCAGAAGGAGAATACTCCAGACCAGGCACCAAATCGAACGTTCTTCCTAAGGGTGGGAAGGGTGGGAGTGTAATAACCAAGGCGAGATGAACACTCCACATGGAACGTTATGGTAAGGACATAACTTCTTTATGTGAGAGTGTTCAATCTCGCCTTTGTTCTTACACATGGGTAGCGTCCGTAGCTCCATGATCCTGAGGAACTCAAGGGAGAACGTTCTTGAGCACAGTGGAACCAAAGGTTGCCCTATCCCTAGAAACCCTGTCCACTTTGTAATGAAAGATAAATGTATGTGGTTTAGCCCAAGTAGCAGCCGCACAAATAGTGTCTAAAGGTAAGCGAGCTGCGTGAGCCAAAGATGTAGACACTGATCTGGTAGAATGTCCTCTGGGTTTTGCTGCTAATGTTTGGTCAGAAGCTTCATAAACATATGTGATACAGTCAGTTAGCCATTTAGAAAGAGTTCGTTTTGTAACTGCAAGACCCTTTCTGCTGTCAGCAAAAGCTACAAATAGTTGATCAGATTTCCTGTGATCTTTTGTCCTATCCAAATAAAATCTGAGTTGTCTATGGACGTCCAACTTGTGCAACATATACTCCAATCTATTAGAGTGGTTCTTAAAGAAGGTGGGTAATTCAATGGACTGATTAAGATTACTGGAAGAACAAACTTTGGGAAGAAAGGATGGATTAGTGCGTAGGGATACTCTGTCGGAATGAAATATTAGATAAGGATGTTTGACCGAAAGGGCCTGAAGTTCAGACACTCGTCTAGCAGATGTAATGGCCACTAGAAATAAAGTTTTCCATGACAAAAATTTCAATGTGCAACTTGAAGCTGGTTCAAAAGGTGGCAACATCAATTTAGAGAGCAACAAGTTTAAATTCCACGGTGATGTCGGACTTCTGACTGGTGGTCTTATATGAAAAGAACCTTTTAAAAAGGCTTTACAAAGTCTGTGAGCCATAATAGGCGCACCACCTTCTTCTACATGATAGTTAGAAACGGCAGCTAACTGCACTCTTAAAGTAGCCGGGGAAGCTCCTTCATGAAATAATTCAGTCAAGAACTCTAAAACCTTATTTAATGGAGCTGTAGCAGGGTCCAAATGATGTGATTCCGCCCAAAAGACAAAACGTTTCCACTTACTGGTGTAAGTCTTTGTAGTGGAAGCTTTATGAGAAGCTACTAAAATATCTTGAACTGCCGATGTAAGGGGGACTGACCTGGCTAAAAAGGGAAGCGGAGCAGCCACGCTGCTAGGTGGAGAGATTCTAGAGAAGGGTGAGGAACTCCTGACGAGTGAGTCAGTAGATCTGGCTCTGGGTCCAGCATCCAAGGTCCCCGAATGCGGTGATGCAATAGAAAGGGGAACCAAATTTGACGAGGCCAGAACGGGCAATGAGAATAATCGTCCTCTGAAGGTTGTTGGCTTTCTGTAGAAACTTTGCAATCAGGGAAATGGAGGAAAAGCATATAGGAGACCCGGGGCCAATCGTGCACCAGCGCGTCCCTGGGGACTTCCCCTGGAGGGTAATAGGGCAAAGTAGCTCCTGCATTTGGCGTTCATTGGAGGCAAACAGATCGCAGGAAGGCTGGCCCCATTTGCGAAAAATCCTTCTCGCAACTGACTGTTTGAGGGACCACTCGTGAGGCAATAGTATTGCCCTGCTCAGCCTGTCGGCTATGACGTTGGATGACCCCGGGATGTGCGTTGCGATCAGAAAGCGACCCGTGGACTCTGCCCATTGCCAAATTCTCATGGCCTCTCTGCATAGTTGGTAAGACCTGGTTCCCCCTTGCTTGTTTATGTACCAGACTACGGACATGTTGTCTGTCTGAACTGCAATGGTCCCTGGAGGAAGAAGGGGAGCAAAGTGTTGCAACGCCAAAAACACTGCCCTCAACTCCAGAACATTGATGTGCAGATTGTACTCCAGATTGGTCCATTCGCCTTGGACTGTCTGTCCCTGAAAGATGCCCCCCCACCCTATCAGGGAAGCGTCCGTGGTTATCGTCGCTGACGGTGCAGGTAGCACAAATGGTCTTCCGCTGGATAGGTTGCAAGTCTGTAACCACCACATTAGGTGTGATTTGCATGTTTTCGTTATCAATATTTCGTGAGTCAGTGGAAGTTGTTGGAATGACCATTGTGCAAAGAGAAGCCATTGTAGCACTCTCATGTGCAGTCTTCCCAATGGTATCGCAATGAGAGAAGCTGCCATGAGACCCAAAACTTTCAGAACAATTTTTGCTGGGGCCTTTCTGAACGACAGAAGAAGGGAAATGTTGAATTGAAGTGCTACTATTCTTTCTGTAGGAAGTTTTAGAACTAACTGACGCGTATCTAATTCCGCTCCTATGAATAAGATATGCTGTGATGGCTGTAGCAACGATTTTTCGAAATTTACTGAGATGCCAAGGTGTGCACAAAGTTGTAGGGTGTAATCCCTGGCTTGTATCAGTTGACGCCTGGTGGTGGCAGACAGGAGCCAGTCGTCCAGATACGGAAACACCTGGAATCCTAGGTGCCTCAGATGAGACGCTACCACTGCCATGCATTTGGTGAAGACCCTGGGGGCTGTGGTCAGGCCAAAGGGCAGGGCTCGAAACTGATAGTGACTGGCTCCCAGCCGGGCGCAAATGATCCCTGGACGCCCTGGCCATTTTGATGTGGTTGTATGCGTCCTTCAGAGCTATTTGGGCCAACCCGACGTCCTTCTGTAAGAATGGAAGGATCGATTGAAGCGTGACCATTCGAACTTTTCCTTCTTGACAAAGGTGTTGAGATGGCTTAGGTCCAGAATTGGCCTCCAGTCCCCTGTTTTCTTTGGAACTAAAAAGAACCTTGAGTAAGTTCGAATCCTAATTGGTCCGCTGGGACTGGTTGGATGACTCTTTTTCTAGCAGCTTTGAAATTTCTGTAGCTGCTGGCTCTCGAGATGGGGTGGTACATCTGGGAGCTTTCTTTGGAATGGGTGTGGATAGAAATGGGATTTTGTAACCTCTGGTAACAACGCTTTTACCCAATTGTCTGAGGAAAGGTTTTGCCAGGCCTGAGGGTATAAAGCTAAGCGACCCCGACTGCCTCCAGAGCAGGACAGTCGGGCCTCCTCTCAGGAGTGCTGAAAAGGTTTGCCAGGAGGTTATCCCTGTCCCCTTGGTTTTGCGGACCCCTCTGCCGCCAGGGCGGCGTCTTCCACCTCTGCCCCTCCTCTGCCTCTAGAGGGGCATCACCCTGTGTGTTTGGGAAAGATCCTTGGGGTTTTCAAACCACATTTTCCCACCACGTTGCCCTTTGGGGTACGGTCTGGAAGGGTGGAAAACGGACTCCGACAGCAGACAGAGTCTTTCCCTCCTGTTCACACCGGTAAGGGTCTCCTTTACTTTAGGGCCAAAAGTGTGGCTCCGTCAAATGGGGCGTTAGTAAAGGAAGACTTGAAGGCTTCCAAATGAACATAAGCGCATCCAGGATTGCCTACGAAGAGCAATCGCTGAAGCGCTGCCCTACTCGATCCTTCGGCTGCATAGGATATCAGCCTCATGGACGAGTTCACAATGGACGTAAGGGTGTTGAGATGCGCTGTAACTTTCTCTGAGACAGCGGCATCTGTAGCACCCTGGAGGGTATCTCCCAACTCTTTGACTAGATCCCTCTGTAAACGTGTAAAATGAGTCAAATAGTTCAGGGAACGCATAGAAAGCCGCTGAACTGAAAATGCGCTTCCCGTATCTGTCCATGGTCCTAGAATCTTTGTTAGGCGGATGGACAGATGAGGAAGACTCCGACATCTCCTTTTCGTGGCCGCTGCCACCACCATGGCGTCTACTGGAACTCCTTTGGTGAGGTAAGCTTTGTCCTGTGGTGCCGTGATGTACTTATTTGGCTTCCTAGGGACTGGTTCCACCGTGTCAGGAGTCTCCCACGCCCTTCGAGCAATTAATTCCATTAACTCATCAAAGGGCAGAGTGACCCAGGAGGAGGAAGGACGGGCACCAAATGCCTTCAGCAAAACTGACTCATCATTAGAAGGGGGGAGGGCTTGCCAGTCACCTCTCTGTTTTAGGATCTCCAAGATGTCAGAAAAAGAGACATCCTCTGAAGGTGACTTAGGGGACCCCTCTGACTCATCTAAGTCAGTATCAGATGTCAAGGATTCTTGTGGAGAATCCAAGTGTCTCCTCTTACACAGTCTTTTCCTAGGAACTTCTTCGTGGGGAGCATCCGAAGAAGCCTCCGAGGAAGAGGGGGCACCCTCCAGGGGTGGCTGAGACACTGGTGCCCGGCGCTTGGGCCGTGGGTGCAGAGGAAGATAACGGTCCTTTGTGGGGAGGAGAAGCTGTACCTGCTGATGTGGTTGTCTGGGTAGACAACACCTTCCTCATGAGGTCGAAGGCCCCGGGTCCCGAGTCGAGGTATCTCCGGTTCGAAGAAATGGGAAGAATCCCGAAACAGGAGCCGAAGGCACCGACCCGAGGAGGAACCGAATCGATCCGTGCGAGGCCCGAGGGAGCGTCGGAACCGAAACATCGGTCCGACTCTCGGTCCCGGAACCAAGGACGGATCTTCGGCCCCGAGACTCCGGTACCGGATCGGATGGAGTCGAGGTGAACGGTGCCGACCGAGAAAAAGACGGTTCTGGCACCGAGGGCTCCACAATCATCAGGTCAGCTTCTTCCGGCTCCGAAGACTGGACAGGTCTCGGAGGAGGAACAGTTGGAGATAGTGGCAGGCCTTCAAGTCTCGACATCAACTGAGAGGAGACCGAGATAAGCTTAGATAGGGCCGTATGCTCCATCAATTTCTGCACCACACGGTCCACATCGGTGTCGGAAAGGGGCCTAGAAGAACGAGTCGAAGGGATCGAAGACGGAGCCGACCTCAGCAGAGTCGGTGGAGGGAGCTCCGACACCGGTTCCAAGACTCGAGGCTCGGAAACTGCCAACAGTTGAACACTCGGCCCCGAAGTCTGTGGAACCGGTGATCTAACTAGACCCGAAGAGCTCGGAGCCGATGACTTTGGCTCCGACGCCTTCGACCCCTTCGAAGACTTGGATGCCTGGTCTGAAGCATCCAGAGCCTCCTGGAAAGAGGGTTTCAGTAATCCTCTGTCCATCAGTTTCCTGCGCCTATCTGTCATGACCCTCCCACTAAAAGAGTGACAAATAGAGCAGTCCTCTTGTAAGTGGAGAGGGCCAAGACAGTAGACACAGGAACTGTGGTTGTCTGTGACCGACATCTTTTGGCCACACTGACAACGTTTGAAGCCAGATTTTAATTTTTCTGACATAATAACAAGAAAGATAAACAGTCAGTCCGGTAAAAGTCACTTCCAGTGAAAAGTCAAATCCGGTAATATGTGTCAATTCCTTTAGAAAGCAGACTACAACAAATACTTAGTCAAAAGTAATCCAAGTAGGGGTGGTAGGCCCCGACAAACTCTGTACCCTTTAGTTAAACTAGGTAACTAATCTAAGGAACCGAGAAATCTAAGTCCACTCACACACCTTACTCTAACTTCTAATTGACTAGATATAAAGTAATTTTTTTGAAAAAATTAAACAGAAAGATAAATTCTTATCTGTAAGCCTCGAGCTAGTCTCCAGCGATGCGTATGCAGCAGCGGCAAACTAGATCTGAGGTAAAGGCAGAGGGGGATTGTGGGTATTAGATGTCCTCGAGCTTCTTCTCGATGCAGAGCTTGCAGTCGGCCGGCACGGAGCCGAGGATCGGCTCCGAACCCATGTGTAAGAACAAAGGCGAGATTGAACACTCTCACATCACTCGTTTTCGTTACAAAAAGGTAACTTCATCAGACAACATGATCAAATAACCTCACAACTTATATACTGGAATCAATTAAGACACCTAATCAAAACAATCAGGTCTTAAAGAAAAAACATCATAAAAATACTACATTAGTATGTGATGTTTATAAAAATATATATATATATGACAAGATATAAACATAAAATATATATATATATAAAAAAACATTAAAAAATATAAAGTTTTAAAATTTTTTAAAAAACAAATATATTAGATGTAATATCGTTAAATAAACTAAAATAATATAACCACATGTTCTTACAATATGTTGTTTGATACACTAATGTAAAATATATCTTAACTTATATTGTAATAGCTTTCAATTTTAGTGTAGACTTAATGGATATATAGTCATTTAATCCAGGCTCTTTGTTAGCTTCCAGTGTAATTTGCCAAGAGGTCTCCCTCTGTTCTAATATTGCCTGCCACGGCCCACCCCTTGGATCCTTGTAAATACTATCCAGCACAAAAAATTTATATTTTGCATTAGGACATACAGATGTATGTTTGAACAGGGCATTGGTATTATTTCCTTTTTGTATGTCAAATGTGTGCTCATAAATTCTGCGTTTTAAAGAACGCTCGGTCTTTCTCACGTAATATGCCGGGCAGATGGTACACATAGCCAAATACACCACCCTTTGGCTATTGCAATTATAATATGCTGTGGCCTTGATAGTTCTGTTTTTGGCAGTAAGAAATACTTGTTCAGCATGCACAATGTAGGAACATTGTGCACATGACCCACATTTAAAGGTACCTTTACGTGGACGGGTGGAAAGATGTTGAAAAGGACCCTTTTTCAATATATTCTTTATACTTTTCCCTTTTCGGAAAACCGACCTCATATCTTTACCATGCAAATTGCACAAATCAGTGACTTCAGTAAAAGTTCCCCATTCTTTAAAAATAATGTCCCTAATGTTGCTGGAATTAGCACTATACTGTGTAATAAAAGCCTTTGTAAATTCTAACTGGTTTGTTTCCTTACTAAAATTGTTGTCACTCTTGCCTAACCCCAAAATTGGTCGGAACCTGTCCTTTCTTCCATTTTTGACTTGTTCACATATGTTGCCTATAAAATCTTTTGGATAGCCCCTGTCTTGAAACAAAAGAAATAATTTATCACACTCTAACAAGAAATCATGGTCATTGGACGTCATTCTGGAAATCCTGACAAATTGACCTTTGACGATCCCTCTCTTTTGATGCATAGGATGTGAGCTGTCATAGTGTATATAACTATTGGAGAACGTCGGTTTTCTGTATACAGCAGATCTAAATTTGTCATCACTATCAATACTAAGCATGACGTCCAAATATTCAACTCTATCAACAGAAACATGATGTGTAAATGTGAGGAAATTAGTAGTAGTGGTTAAATATTCCATAAAATCCCTAATGAGAACATCTGATCCAATCCAGAAAATACAAATATCGTCCAAAAACCTGAAATAGGCTACCCAGTATTTACTGAACGGACTATTGAACACATATTTGTTTTCCCAGACCGAAAGTATGATGTCCGCGTAAGTTGGAGCACAGTTTGCCCCCATAGCCACCCCTGATGTCTGTTTGTAATATTCACCCGAAAAGTGAATAAAATTGTAAGACCAGTTCCATAAGTTCCAAGATGACAAAAATATCATTGTTACTAGCCTTTGAACTAGATGTAAGGGCTTCCTCTAGCCATAATAGACCTGTATCATGTGGTATCACAGAAAACAGGTCCACAATGTCTATGGTCAAAAACTTTAAATTAGGGGCCCAAAGTTCAGGGGTGACCTGTCTCAAAAATTCCCAAGAATCCTTGAGCAAATGAGTAGTTTTGGGCCATAAACTTTTAAGTTTATAATCCAAGAATTTTGAAAGCGGAGAAATTTTAGACCCTTGAGCCACCACAATGGGTCTCATAGGTGGATCCTGTGTATTCTTATGTGTCTTGGGTACTCCAAATATGGAAGGCACCCTAGGTTGTGAATTGTCCAAGAATATATAGGTGCTGTAATCAATAGCCTCTTGGTCCAAAAGATCTTTTATGGCCAAGTCAATTTTTTGATGAGCTATATTTATTTCATTGAGGGATACAGGACAATATCTGGACACGTTGTTTAAAATTGTATTCATTTTACCCTCGTAAATGACTTGGTCCATGATGACCGTTCCTCCCCCTTTGTCCGGCTCCATAACCCTAATATTGGTGTTTTGTCTGAGGTTGTACAACAATGCACTTTCAGGAATAGTTAAATTAGGAACATATCTAGCCTGTCTGCAATGGTACCTGACTTTTTGTTCTATCCTATTCTCCAATTTTTTGAGTTGAGGGTGCAAAGGGGGATTGAAAATACTACTCCTGTGTAGTTCATCGTGGATAGGAAATTCTTGGTTTCCCAATAAATGCTCAAGGTTCAATTTCCTCATAAAAAGTTTGAGGTCAATGATAACTTGGGTAACATTGCTGCTTCTGTTCGGAACAAATTTGAAACCTTTTGTAAAAAGTTCAAAGTAAGTATCAGTGATATGTAGAGAACTTTTAGTTATGTACTCACCATAACTTCAGATGTTTGGGATCCATCTTGCCTACATTCTGAATGATGGGTTCGGAGCCGATATGCCAAAGAGCGAAGTCTCTTATTGGCTGAGCTTACTATATCCCAGGATGCACCACCAACAGTCCCCCAGATCTAGTTTGTCCGCATACATGCACACATGCATACCCTGCTTATATAACATCGTCAGATGAAACAAGATAAAACAGTGGAGCTCAAAACCGTTCTATCTCTTCTGATCTGCAAGGCAGGGGAAGGAGGTGGTATCAGTTGAATGTAGGCAAGATGGATCCCAAACATCTGAAGTTATGGTGAGTACATAACTAAAAGATGTTATGTGATCCTATCTCGCCTACATTCTGAATGATGGGACAGCGGCCCTGGCACCTGAATCGTGGTTGGCTCACTGGAAAACACTCCTGAGTACCGTGGAAGCAAATGAAGCTCGTCCTTTAGATGCCACATCCAATTTGTAGTGGGAAATGAAAGTGTGCGGTTGGACCAGGTGCACAAATTTCAAATAGCGAGCTTAGAATGAAAAGCTATAGAAGTAGCCATAGCTCTGGTAGAATGAGCTTTGATAGATGATGCTTATTTGAAGAAGAATAGGCCTGAGTTATGCAATCTCTGATCCATTTTGAGATTGTAGCTTTTGTGATGGTTTGGCCCAATTTATTATCTGAGAAGGACACAAACAACTGGTCTGACTTACGGTTGCTGGGTCCTGTCTAAATAGAAGCGTAATTGCCTGTGAACATCCAATTTATGGAGAGTGTATTCTGCCTCATTAGAGAATTTTGGAAAGAAAACTGGTAGTTCTAGAGATTGTTGAAGACAGAAACTAGAGCAGACCTTTGGGACAAAGGATGGATTAGGCCTAAGAGATACTCTATCTTTGTGAAAATGAGATATGGTGGTTTAATAGACAGGGCTTGAAGCTCTGAGACTCTTCTTGCTGAAGTAATAGCCACTAAGAATGCCGCTTTCCATGACAGATATTTTAATTAGTAGCAGCCGGTTCAAAGGGGAGATGTTAATGCACAAGCACTAAATCAAGATCCCACGGGGTGCAGGATGAAATACTGGTGGTCTTAACAGACTCGCACCTTTAATGAATGTTTTGCATAGCCTGCTGCTCATCAAAGGAGGATCCGTGGATTCATGGAATTTAGAGATAGCAGCTAGTTGAACTTTAATAGTTGAGACAGAAGATCCCTGATTAAATAGGGATGTTAAGAATTTCAAAACCTCTGGGACAGGAGCAGTGATAGGGTCTAAGCCCTTGAGTTGAGCCCAGATAGCAAACCTCTTCCACTTACTGAGGTACAATTTGTTAGTGGTGGGTTTATGGGAAGACAAAATGTGAACAACTTCCGGTCTAGTGTGTGGCTCCTGACTAAGGTCGGAAGTGGAGGAGCCAAGCTGTCAATTTCAGAGATTGAAGGGACTGATGCCAATGTCCCGACTGATGGATTAGCAAATCCGGGATCAGGTCTAAGGTCCACGGATCGTCCACCGCATGCTTTTCAGGTAAGGAAACCATATCTGACGAGGGCAGTATGGGGCAAACAGAATCATTGAAGACTACAGCTGAGAATCTAATTGAAAGAGTTAGGGAAGGAGTGGGATTGGAGGAAAGCATAAAGCAACCCTGTTGGCCAGGGTTGAGCTAGAGCATCCATGGCGGTACTTCCTGATGTGGAATCAAGGAGAAGAACCTTTGGCACTTGGTGTTTTGTGGAGTCGCAAATAGGTCCCCATCTCTTGAAAACCTGGGCTGCTACTGCGGTTTAGAGACCATTCGTGAGGAGAGAGAATTGTCCTGCTTAATTTGTCCGCCAATACATTTGACTTTCCGGGATGTGGGTCGCTACCAAGAAGCGGTTGGTAGCTACAGCCCATTCCCACACTCTCATGGCCTCTGCAAAGGGGATACGATCTGGTCCCTCCTTGTTTGTTCAGATACCAAACCACCGACATGTTGTCTGTGTGGATGGCGATGATACCCTGAGGAAGGAACTTGTGTAAGGCCTGTAGGGATAGAAGTACAGCCCTCATCTCCAACACGCTGATGTGGAGAAGAGCTTCGTCCGGAAGCCAGGAGCCCTGAACTAGCCTGCCCAGACAATGCCCCCCCCACCCTATCTGGGAGGCATCTGTCGTCAGGGTAACCGCTGGACGGGGGGGCAACAAAGGTTTGCCCTGATCTAAGTTGGAAGTCTGAAGCCACCAGCGAGGTCCCTTTGCATATTTCCGTAATCATGATGTGATGATTGAGGGGGAGATCTTGAAAGGACCATTGAGTTGATAAGAGCCACTGAAGAATCCTCATGTGTAACCTTGCTAGAGGAACTAAAAGTACCGTGGCAGACATTGAGCCTAGAACCTGTAGGACCATCCTGGCTGGGGCTTTGGATCTCGAGATCAGAGCTTGAACTTGGCTCTGTAAGGTCGATCCTGTCGGCCGGAAGAAAGACACGCATCAATCTTGAGTCTATCTCTGCTCCTATAAACTTTATGCGCTGAGAGGGCAGCAAGACAGACTTTGACCAATTGAATGTAATCCCCAGGAAACACCCAGGAGATGGTGGCTTTGAGGTTGTCCATAAGTAGATGCCTGGTGGTGGCAGTCAGGAGCCAGTCGTCGAGATAGGGAAACACTTGGAATCCAAGGCTCCTCAGGTGAGCCGTCACTACTGCCAAACACTTGGTGAACACCCTGGGGGCTGTGGTGAGACCAAAGGGCAGAGCACAAAATTGGTAATGACTGGCTCCCAGGCTGAAGCGCAGATACCTCCTGGACGCCTGATGTATCGGTATGTGATAATAGGCGTCCTTGAGGTCTATGGAGCACATCCAAACATCCTTCTCCAACAACGGGAGAATGGATTGCAACGTGACCATTCGAATTTGGATTTCGTGAACGGATAGGTTCAGTCTGCTGAGATCCAATATTGGTCTCAGGTCCCCTGTCTTTTGGCACTAAAAGAACCTGGAGTAATTTCCTGATCCGATTTGGTCTGTGGGGACCGGTTGGATGACTCCTTTTTGTAGCAGCTTTGAAGCTTCTGCGGCTGCTATTTCCCTTTGACTGGGTGGTGGGTCCGGGATTCTCTTGGATGGAGGGGGTGAGTATTTGAATGGGATGGTGTAACCTCCATTATCCGGCACCCATCTGTCCTGAGTGATTGACTCCCAGGCTTTTAGGTGCTTGGACGACACCCGACTGGCTCCGAGCAGCACAGCCGGGCAATCCCTCATGTCGTGTGGGAGGCTGAAGAGCCACGAAAGGACTCAAGGGTCTCCAGAATTGCGGGGCCCTCTGCCGCCTCTGGGACGGCGTCTCCCTGAAAAATTTCCCGCCTCTGCCTCTGGACGGGAATCTTCCTGCTGTTGGGAGAAAAACTTGAGATTTCGAACCACATTTTCCCTCCTTTGGCCTTGGGGTAAGGCCGAAGGGAGTGGAATAACGGGCCCCTACGGCAGATAACGTTTTCCCTCTTGCTCACAGCGGTAAGGGTGTCTTTCACCTTGGGTCCAAACAATGAGGACCCATCAAAGGGAGCGTCGGCGAAGGAAGACTTGAAGGCCTCCGAACTGACACAAGCGGAGCCAGGCTTGTCTAGCCACGCCTGTGCCTGCCCCTTCGGCCGCATAGGATATGAGCCTCATGGACGAGTTAGCAATTGACGCCAGGATAGCCAACTGAGAGCTAACGGACTGGGCTAGCTGCTCAGGTAGGTTACCCGAGAGGAGTCTGACAACTCCTTGACCAGATCCCTCTGAAGCCTAGTAAAATGTGCCAAATAATTCAGAGACCTTAAGGTAAAGGCCGCTGAAGTCAGGGTGCGCTTCCTGCTATCCATACTCCTAGACTCCTTATTAGGAGGATGGATGGACGTTGAAGCCTCTGCCACGTCCTGCTGTGTAGCAGATGCCACCACCATGGCATCTACAGCCACGCCTTTAGTAAGGAACTCCTTCTCGGGGAGCAGATAAGAATTTGTTCGACGAGAAGGGACTGGTTCCACAGTATCCAAACTAAATCCAGGAGCTCGTCAAGGGCGGAGACACCCAGGAGGCGGAGGGCTGAGCCCCAAAGGCCTTGAGGAGCACTGATTCGTCCGCAGAGGGGGTTTGGACATCCAGCCGCCTCGTTGTTTGAGGATCTCTAAGATGTCTGCAAAGGAGACATCATCAGAGGACGACTTAGGGACCCCTCTGCATCATCCATATCCGTGTCCGATGTGATAGACTCGGGAGTCCACGTGCTTCCTCTTGCACGATCTCTTCCTTGGGGGTTCCTCTGGAGATGACTCAAAACCCTCAGGAAGAGGGGAACCCCAATGGGGTAACCTCAGGCCTCGGGGCTCCGCTGGCCACAGACAGGGGAACTACCAAAGACCCAGTCTCCACGCCCAGGAAGGTGCTGGTAAAACCGAGAGATGGCCGAAGTGGATTTGGCCAAGGCAGTCCTCATGCCTCTGAAAGCCGGACCTCCGAATCCTGGGAGCGCCCAGTCTCCGGGCCATGATAGTAGACGGAAGTCCCGCACCGAGAGGGAGGCTCGGAACCGAAAGCATCGGTCCCAAACATCACCCTCGGGTCCAGCCGAAGAAGTCTGCACAAACTCGGACCCGAGGGCCCGGGTTGGAGTAAGGGTCGAGCCGACCCTGAGATCTCCACCGGCTCCAAGAGCACCTGCTCCGGAGCCAAGCAGTCGGAGGAGGAATAGCAATGGGATGGGTCATGGCCATCGGCTCCAAGCCAACTGGGTCGGAGCCGAAACAAATTTTGGAAGACTGGGGACTGGAAAAGTCTTTGGAGCACCCTGTCTATATCAGAATCCGACATTCTCAAGACCGAGAGGAAACAGAACGGGTTCGAGAAGACCTCCCTCGGCCCCAAGGGACTAGGGGACCGAGGCTTACGATGAGAATCGGCAACACACACACCAGATTCCATCGGTGCCGAGGTAGACTTCGCCGAGGAGGAAGTGTCTGAGCGGTGACCCTTGTCGGCTCCGAGCAGTGGAGCCGACGAAGGTGACCCGCCTCGATGCCCCAGCAATCGGCTCCGAGGAGTCGATGCTGGAGGCATCGAGGCAGACCGTTCGACCTCGGCCCAAGTCTTTGGAGCCAAGGAGAGGCCTGCCTAGGTCTCTTGGCAGTCGGATCCGACGGACTGGTCGGAGCCAAGCCCTTTCTTTTGGCAGGAGTCGGAGCGAAGACAAGGCTTCTTCAAAGAGGGTTTAATCAACCCTTTAAGAATTAATTTATTTTTCCTCTCCTGGAGGACCCTAGAGGAAAAAGCGTGACATACGCTACATGACTCCTGCAAGTGCTTAGCCCCTAAACAATAAACACAAAGTAGATGGTCATCAGTAACAGACATCTTAAAAGCACACTTAGTACATTTTTAAAGCCCGAAGGCCTAGGGGCTTGAGACATAATGTTAGCAATTCCTGACAGGAAATTTAACCACTGTAGAATCGGTTAGACAAAAACCAAGGCTTACAGAAACTGTGTAAACACAACCTTAGGTGTACAAACCGAACTTTAACACAGTAAAAGTTCAGTTATAGAGTTTAACCTAAAAGGCCCTGGATTGAAAGGCCAAAACAAACTCTACCCAATCAGACACAATAAGTCCAGTACTCAATCGAACACAGCAATAGCAATAGCAAAAGCAATAGCCGTTAAAACGGCTTTTGTGAGATATAAGCACAAAACTGACAGAAAAGTAGTAATAAAGCTACTCAGCCCAGCCAGCTCGAGACCACGTCCTTGCAGTTAAGCGGCAAACGAGATCTGGGGGACTGTTGGTGGTGCATCCTGGGATATAGTAAGCTCAGCCAATAAGAGACTTCGCTCTTTGGCATAAGGATCGGCTCCGAACCCATCATTCAGAATGTAGGCGAGATAGGATCACATAACATCTGTAATTATAAATAGTGTAACCTCCCTTTTGGCATATAGGATCAGTAAAACCAGTGATGTCAGTGTTAAAATCAGCCTCAGTATTGTCTATTCCCAAAACTGGACCTGTGTTGGAAACTGGTTCCTGTTGTTCCTCGGAACCTCTCCATAGGGGTGGCGCTGGGGGGAAAAAGATTGCTCAGTGTGTGTTTTACGCTGATTTCTTATTCTTTCAGATCTCCTAGGAAGTGGATCTGGTCCCTGTGTCTGGGATGTATTGTGTTCATTATCAGGAGATATGACATCTGTACTATACACTGGCTTGTGTTTTTTGTATGTTCTCCCTTTGTTGGAAAATGGAATGGGGTATGGACATCCTTCCTCATATTCCCTAATGTCCCTGTGCAGTTTTTTATATTTTCTTTGCAAAATTTCATCACATTTGTTTATCCACTTCCTTCCTGATCTGATAGTATCTTTTATTTTCAATTTCAAATTGAAACATAAGGTCAGTAGTAACGGCCGTATTGTACTTGACTATTTCCTGATCTAACATAGCAATTTCTAAATCATTTTTCTTGACAATAGCTTGTACAATTTCTAGGCCACATTTATCAAAAGCTTGTATAAGATCAGTGTGGAATTCGCTGCCTGCTATAACATTGTTCGGATACTTAAAGACCCGTAGGCCTTTAGGAACTAGGCGCTTATTGAGACATTCATTGAGGTACATGTTATCTAACTTTAAACTACGGTACCTGTACAATGAGGTCTCAAGCGCAGCCATCGAGTCCCGGAAAGTAATGTTCTTGTCAGTCCTTTTACTTTGTTTTCCTTGGTGTTCAAAAGTAGGAATGTCCTTGTACCAATCCTGAAAAGTGGTAGGTGGTGTAGTACTGCTCCCTGGTTCATCATCGGGACGCCGACGACCTTCATTGCAAGCCTGCAAAATGTGCGGTGTATTTTGAAAGTCTGTAGCAGTTGGATGACGTCCTCTGCTACTGGAAGAAGGCAAAACATGCGCCGAGGTTGTGCATGGGTTGTTGGAAGTCTTAACAGTTTCCATATTCGGAGCATGACAAGGTTTGGAAAGAAGCTGTTGTATGCCTTGTCCTAAAGGCAACAGAATGTCAAGTAGTTGACTGAGCTGACCAGTCAACTTACGTATTTCACCTACTTCAGTGCGTAGGGTAGGTTCTAGGATATCGGCGTTAATATTCTCCTCCGGAGCTTCCATAAGCAAACCAATATACAAAACCAGAAGCAAATGTTGGTAAAGCAACAAGAAACTAAAAACCAACACTTGGTGGAGAAAATACGCCAATGAATATCCAAGCAGGCTCCAAACTCAGGTTTATTGACACAGGTTAACGCAAGTAACTCACAATAACACTCGTTTTCGTTACAAAAAGGTAACTTCATCAGACAACATGATCAAATAACCTCACAACTTATATACTGGAATCAATTAAGACACCTAATCAAAACAATCAGGTCTTAAAGAAAAAACATCATAAAAATACTACATTAGTATGTGATGTTTATAAAAATATATATATATGACAAGATATAAACATAAAATATATATATATAAAAAAACATTAAAAAATATAAAGTTTTAAAATTTTTTAAAAAACAAATATATTAGATGTAATATAG
Source organism: Protopterus annectens (assembly GCF_019279795.1). Lineage (NCBI taxonomy): Eukaryota > Metazoa > Chordata > Ceratodontiformes > Protopteridae > Protopterus > Protopterus annectens. The sequence continues at coordinate 162,149,644 of NC_056743.1, read as the reverse complement.
TTAAATAAACTAAAATAATATAACCACATGTTCTTACAAACATGTTCTTCCTCCAATTAGCTCAGTGTGAAATGGCAGAAACACTCACAAGTTAACTTAAGTAACAGAAAGTTGAAACCTGAAACAACTTTAAAAAAAGCTCGAAAGAACCAATGTGGTGCTTACTCCAAGCTGTAGTCCAGGTAACCCCAATCAGCCAATGACCATAAACACTCCCCTCTCACACACACACACACACACACACACACACACACACACACACACATCTCACAGGTCTCCTTACCCCTACACCCAAAATCTTCACAGCTTTATTCAAAGAACCCTGCTCAGAGGTGAGTGGAATAACAGTAAAATGGTTAATAAGCAGCTATTGTTAAAAAATAAGGCATAAAATGCATCACTGCACAAACAGGACCTCAGAGCCTTTGAGGGACTAGCAGCTCTCAAACTTGTCCGGCTAAACAAGAGGATTTTGGCAAAGTTTAAGTAGTATACTCCATATTGAACCTCTGCACTGAGCACCGCCTAGTCTAAAATTAGTCATGCTCTCAGGCATATACAGAAGTCTGCCAGAGTATCGGGGACTGGCTGAGAACAGTGCGGTCATTTTTTGTGTAACCCTCCTCAAAAATCAAATGTCAAAGGCGTGCCCAGAAGGTTGCTACAGCTTGTCGAGGGGCAGAGTATTGTCTAGGAGCAAAAAGTTGGAATTTAATATTGCAAGCATTATTTCTCACTTTCCTCAAAAACATCAGGAATGTACACAGGGAGGTTATTTTTACATACATGGGTAAAGAGGCATGGCATGCATACAAATATATATGACAGTATCAAATTGTAATGTGGTACTTTGGTCATTTGATTGCAATTCTTATCCCAGTCTAAGACCAGAGAGGTACACACATTACTTTTCTTTCTTTTTTTTTTTTTTTTTGGAGTGCAGGACAGGAAGGTAGACAATGTTTTCTATGTTTGAGTGCCCTCTCACTCATTTGCATTTTCGGTTTATTGGAAACTACTATTTTGTAAGCTTTGAACACTAAGTCTTGGGAACACTGTATTTCTTCTTTGAAAAAAAATATTGAATTTCTTTCCTGTTTTATGACTTTTGTTGAACTCATCAATGGACCAAAAGGTTGGGAAAAGAAACTCTAAAATGCACCTCAGATCTTCTAGAATCCTATGGCTTCTGGTGACCCAGCAATCACTAGACCTCTTGCTTAATTTAATTACTTTATTGACAATTATTACAGTAAGTCTTGGACAATTTGGGCATGTTGAAAGGATGTAGGAAAAAGCTGAGGTATAAAATAACGTGTGGAAAAAAAAAAACCTGAAGGAAAGAAATTGTCTGGCTGGATAGTGCGGGGAGTCCAGTACTGGGATGACACTTAAATGAGTGCTGGAGGTGCCATGGAGGCCTATGACTAAGGATTCACTCCATTTCACCTAAGGCTAGCCCTGTACTCAAAGGACTAATATGTGATTAAGTTTGTTCTTCAGAGAAAAAATTTAAATGCATATCAAAAATCCAAATAAGCTCACAGCGAGCAATTCTTTTAAAACGTTTATTGAGTATATATGCAGTGAAAAATACCAAAATGCTTCAGACTTTCCAGTTTTCACTTTTCTCGTTTGTCCTTATATTTTGGGCTTCTTGAACACGGGCTTTGAATCTTCATCATTGCTGCATGAATACTAGCACATAAAAGGAAGTTATAACATTCCATTTGTGTTGCTGATCTTTGTTCATTCATTACCGATGGGTTATCGATTCCATCCTTGGAACTGAGCCGGGCAAATATCAAGCTCGTGTCAGCCAAAAACTCTCGAGTCAAGGTCCTACCCAGAATGCTCTGCTCCCCGTTACCTCAGATCAAGTTTGCAAGTTGATAGACAAAAGTAGAGGCTACCTCTGGTCATAACAGACCTACAATAAAGGAGTATATGAGAGCAACCAGGAACCTCCAGAGGGGGACGGAGGGTGGGAAGTAATGAATGAACGAAGATCAACAACACAGATGGAACGTTATGGTAAGACATAACTTCTCTATCTGATGTTGTTAATCTTCGGTCATTCCTTACTGATGGGACAGAGTCCCCAGCTACCTGTATCCCTAGGTGGCCCTCATGAAAGCACATCCCTAAGCACCATGGAGCCAAAAGACACTCTACCTCTGGAGGCTATGTCCAATTCGTAATGAAGAATAAATGTATGAGGTTTGGTCCAAGTTGCAGCTGAGCAAATATCATTGAGGGAAGCCTTAGCATGGAAAGCTGCTGAAGTTGCCATAGACCTTGTAGAATGTGCTTTCACTCTGTGAGGCAAGGTGACATTGTTTTTGTTGTAGATAAAGGTAATACAATTTTTCAACCATGAAGCCAATGTAACTTTTGATACAGGATGACCTCGTCTAGGTCCAGAAAAAGCCAGAAACAGCTGGTCTGATTTACGGGTAGATTTTGTTCTGTCCAGATAAAATCGTATTTGCCTATGAACATCCAAGGAGTGTAGGCAATACTCTCCCTTGTTAAAGTGGTTAGGAAGGAACACTGGAAGGTCAATAGATTGGTTGATGGACCGCTCTGACACCACTCTTGGTAAAAACGAAGAATTAGTTCTCAGTGATACCCTATCCTTATGGAAGATAAGATAGGGAGGTTTGATGCATAAGGCTTGAAGTTCTGACAAACATCTGGCCGATGTGATGGCAATCAGAAACAAAGTTTTCCAAGAGAGATATTTTACATCACATGAAGACGCAGGCTCAAAGGGGGGAGCTGTGCTTGCAGAACCAATGCCAAATCCCAAGATTGTACCGGTTCTCTAAAGGGAGGTTTTAAGTGGATAACCCCCTTCAAGAAAGTTTTACAGAGTCTATGTGACATAAGCGAATAATCCTGAAAACCAATGTGGAAATTTGAAATGGCAGCTAAATGCACACGAATAGTAGAGGCAGACACCCCAGAGTGAAAAAGATGTTATAAGTAATCCAAAACCACTGAAACTGGGTCTGACAAGGGGTCTAATTATTTATTTGCTGCCCATAGAGAAAACCTTCTCCATTTATTGAGATAGATTAGTCTGGTGGACGATTTATGAGATGCAATAAAAATAATACGCACAGGGGACGAGAGGTGTTCCCGCCTGGCAATCATTGGAAGTGGAGAAACCAAGCTGTCATTTTCAGGGTTGCTAGATCAGGGTGAGTCTGACCCTGCGGATGGGAGATCAACGTTGGGGATGAATTGAGGATCCACGGGTGATCTAGCAGGTGAAGCCAGAAGAAGGGGAACCAGACTTGTTGAGGCCAATATGGAGCAATGAAGATCACTTTGCTTTTCAACTGTCGTGCTTTCTTCAGAAATTGGTAGATGAGGGGAAGAGGAGGACAAGCATAACGTAGACACGAGGGCCAAGCGTGGACTAGAGAGTCTCTCAGTGACCGTCCCAGAGGGAAGATCAGGGCAAAATAGTTGCTGCACTTGTAGTTGGTTGGGGAAGCGAATAGGTCGCAGCAAGGCTGGCCCCAGCGGTTGAAGATTCTTGCCACTATCATAGGGTTGAGGCACCACTCGTGAGGTTGTAGAATGCACCTGCTCAATTTGTCCGCTATCACGTTGGTGCTCCCAGGAATGTGTATTGCAATTAGAAAGTGGTTGGAAGCTATCGTCCATTGCCATATTCTCAAGGCCGCTCGGCATAACGGGTAAGATCTGGTGCCCCCTTGCTTGTTGATGCACCAGACCAATGACATGTTGGATTGGATCGCAATAGTCCCTGACAGAAGGATGGAATGAAATGCTTGCAACGCTAGTAGCATGGCCCTCAGTTCCAGGACACTGATATGCAAAAGGGCCTCTGTCTCTGACTAGGTGCCTTGGATCAAGTTTCCTTGACATAGCCCCACCCACCCCATCAGGGAGGCATCCGTGGTCACCGTAGCTTTCGGATAATGGGGGCTGAAGGGGTGAGACCATTGTTGGGAATTTCGAGACAGCCACCAGAGTAAATCTTGCATGCATCTCTGAGTTACACTTATCTGAAAAGACAAAGGATGTTGTAGAGGGTACCACTGAGTGAGAAGAAACCATTGACGTAGCCTCATGTGGAATCTGGCTAGAGGAACAATGGTGATCGAGGCTGCCACTGACCCCAAGAGTTGGAGTATAGATTGAGCGGGAGATTTGTGGTGAGACAGCAGCGGTTGAACCTGTTGCCTTATCCTCTGAAGCCTGTGGTCCAGAAGAGATGCTGTGCAATTTCTCGTGTCCAACAGTACCCCTATGAATTCCAAAGACTGAGCTGGGGTCGTGTTGGACTTCTCCCAGTTTATAGTGATTCTCAGGCGTTGTGCTGTGAGGAAAGTGTAGTGCAGAGCTTCTTCCAGTAGTCGCTTGGTGAGGGCAGTGAGGAGCCAGTCGTCTAGATATGGAAATGCCTGGAATCCTTGAAGTCGCAAGTGAGCGATAACCACTGCTATGCATTTGGTGAACACTCTGGGGGCTGTAGAGAGACCGAAGGGCAGAGTTCGAAATTGGTAGTGACTGGCCCCTACGTGGAAGCAGAGGTACCTTCTTGAGCGTTTGTCCATTTTTATGCGGTAATACGCATCTTGAAGATCTACAGAGCACATCCAATCGTCTTCTTCTAGGAGAAGAAGGATAGACTGAACCATGACCATCTGGAATTTCTCTCTTTTTACAGATTTGTTCAGTGTGCTGAGATCCCGAATTGGTCTCCAGTCCCCTGTCTTTTTGGCACTAAAAAGAACCCAGAGTAAAAACCGGATCCTATCTGGTCTGCGGGGACAGTCTGGATGACTCTTTTTTTGTAGCAGCTTTTGGATTTCGTGTGCTGCTGCTTCTCGTTGACTGGGTGGAATGTTGGGTAATACTCTGGATGTGATTGGACAAAGATGGAAGGGGATGCGATACCTCTGAATATTATCTGTTGTACCCAAGAGTCAGTGTTTATATTTCGCCAGGTAGCGGGGCACAAAGAAAAATGACCCCCGACCACTTCCAGAGGTGAGCTGTCGAGCAATGCTTCAGGAGATAGGGTTGGCCAGAGAAAGAATCTCTAGAACCCTGGTTTCACAGACCTCCTCTGCCCCAAAATGGGCATCTTCCATTGGAGTTTCCCCCTCTGCCTCTAGGGGAGAACTCAGCACATGCGTCACGGAAAGAGCCCTATGATTTCCTGTACCACATCATCCCGCTCCTCTGTTTTCTGGAGTAGAATCATTGAGGAGTGGAGTGTCTGACACCAACGGCAGATAGGGTCTTGCCATCTTGTTCATACCATGCCAGCGTATCTTTCACTTTAGGGCCAAACAAAGAAGAAACCTCGATGGGGGCATTCATGAAGGAAGCCCTAACTCATTAACCCGGAGTAACTTCTTATGGCGCTTCTGTGCTTAATACTGAGCACGCCATGAGACGATACTAATTGCAAGCTGTTACCCCCGAGTACCGTCCACAAGCATGAGTAACTCTATTGCAGATCTGTAGCTGAGCTTAATGCAAAACATGCTGAAATCATAATTGAAGTTGTAATTTAGGTTATGCAGTTACGATTCAGCGTAATTTTACATTAAGTTCACATTAAACTTTTACTCTAAAATTCTCTTCCAAAGTAGCTGATAAAGCAAGTGGTGGCAGCCAATCAGATTCTTGCAATCCAATGCCACCACTTGCATCACACCTACACCCCCAACATTATTTTCTTTCGTTTTCCCCAAATAAATAGAGGGTCCAGCAGCAGGTATTTCCTTTCTTTCTGCAAAGATTTGGAGATTTTACCTGCTACTGGATCCCTCTATTTTATTTGGGGACTCACGGATTGCAAAGATCGTCAGAGCTACAAGTCTTCCCAGTTCATCTTACAAGCAGTTTCCGGTTAAGCTTACAAGGAGTTCCCGGTTCAAATTACAAGCAGTTTCCTGGTTCAGCTTTTCCTAACAACCAGGGTAAAATATGTTGTAACTTAGCTCTGACTGTGTAGCTCTGTTCGGGATGGGGAGGGCTCATTTACAGTCTTGTCCTTAGTCTAGTGTGTGTTAGTGTGGGTGGGGGTGTTTGTGCTGGGGAGGGCTCATTTACAGGCTTGTCCTTAGTCTAACAAATATTTTAAGCTGCTTCACGTGCTGCACTGGCACTCTTGGCTTTTATTGCAGAGTATTCATTACATCACTTTCTGCACATTTGGCCAGATCTCTTGGTGCTTTTGGATCATATTATACCTTTCGGTTTACAGACTCCTGTTCCGTGACCATTTCTGCTGTAAGACTGGTTTGTAGGTCCACATCAGTCTGTCACATGAGGAATCATATAGATACAGCATATTCTACACACGCTTCTTACTTATGTTCCGTTTTTTTTTTTTTGACCTGGCTGCTCTGTTTCTTGCAGATCAATTAATCTTTGAGACTGTAGCAGAAATTATGTGTACACATTACTACCCACTGTAAAGCACTTCAATCTTATCAATTTTTTACATAAATGAAACTTGCATAAAATATGTCTCGCTCTCAGTATTGACTACACACTCTGTGCAGACGGTGTTGCTCAAAACCCATGTGATGCTGTGCACCTGACGCGTACTCCTTCTCCTTCATGACTCAGGAATTATGTGCTTAGAATGTCAAAACTGAAGAAAATAACAAAAGAGAATGACTTGGCAATGTGGGTTCTTCTAGTTTCCTGAGCCTTAGCTGTGGAAGGCCCGATCAAGAGAATATTTGCCATCCGTGTGATCTGATGCCGCTGGTTATTGTTAAACCCCCGGAATAGTTTAGATATGGAATTTTAATTTGTTGACCATCGCACTTTTTTAGCAGGTATATTTCACGAAACTCATTAATATGAGGCGTGCACAAGTCTAGGTACAGATGCGCATGGATTTAGTTACATATTTGTGTGACTGCAAATAATAATTGATGGCATGTATTGGTAGATGCAGTCAGGTACACATGTAGCTGCATCATAAGGTATGTTTGCGTGGTTGCAAATAGCATGTAAAATGCTAGTAACATAAAGTGATGTCAACGTAGATTTATGTGCAGCTTGTACCAAATTAATATTTTATATGAATAAGTAAATGTAATTTTCCATTGTTATATCTTTGGTGGTGTGTAAGTGCGTGTATACAACTGTGAACTGCGGGTTGTCAGTTGCTTTGTGTGTGATTTGTACACACATCCTAGCTAGCACAGTTCTTAACCAGTCGTGGACATTGGGAAAAATTCAGGGACACTCTTAAAATATTAGTTATGTAAATCGGTGACATTAACAGAATGTGAATGAATATATATTTCGTCAAGTAAAAGAAGTCTGTAACTTAATATTGTCACTAAGTATAATTAACTACTTTCCTCCAAAAGGCACTAGTGAGATTAATAGGGACATTGCTAACATCTGAGTCAGAATCATGGAGAGTTCAGAGGTATGCGTCCTAGTCTAGTGTAATTATCCACCAATATATTTTGCTTTGTGATCTGGGTATGCACAATAGCAAATGAAACGTGTGCATCAGATTTGCCTTTGCGCCATCCAATATGCCTTCTTCTCTTGCAACCGTTTGTATTTACATGCACATTTATTTTTTCCTTTATTTAATTAAGCAACTCTCTAACCTTCAATAGCAGATAAGGGAGACTTAGCGGTGCGAGTTTAAAGGGTTGTAGAAGCTCCAAAGTATTACAAAAACATTTATGGACAATAATGGGACAGCTTTTAGTTTTAGCTGTCTGACACCCAATACCACTTCAAGCAGTATAAGTTCTTGAACTTTTTTTTTTACTGAGTCAGTCAGCATGTTTCAGCTGCCATTTACAAATCTCCTCTGCTGCCTCTTTGCTGAAAACCCCAGCCTCTGACATACTCCCTAAACAGTACTAATTTATAGCATTCAAAATCACAAAGAAGCAAATTACCATCTCACACATCAGCATTTCCACTTTCGTAAAATAACATGCCCGAATCAACTGTGTACCTTGTCCCCAATTTTGTCAAATTTGTGTGACACAGCCTTACTGTCCAATGTGTTCTGCAGTTAACAGATTTTAATTAAGCATCGCTCTTGAAAGTTGCGCGAAAATTGGGGTTTATATTAGTGACTACAGTTCTCAAACACGAAACCAGGAAATTACACTTATGAACATAAGATTACGGGGAAGGTCTAACTGGATAGGTGCTCATTTTCAGTGGGAAATGGAGATTGAAACTCCAAAGTATTACAAAAACATTTATGGACAAGTCTCAGAAGAGTTATTTAAAATAAAATAGGATCTTTACCAACTATGTCTTTATGTTACAGAAGGGAGAATGCCCTCTTAATAATAGCTTTTTATTATGTAAATTATAGAGGCCGCCTGTAAAACATATTTTTGAATACTTGTGAGGAGTCTACAGTGGACATAGGAATAAGATGAGTATAACAGTGTGTGTGTTTAGAGGGGGTACTTTGGGAGTAATATTTAGGGCATACTAACTTGAGGCTTTGTGTGGGTACAGTGGCTATAATGTCAAAAAAGAATGTAATGAGTATAGTGGCAGTGCGTTGGGTTATTTGTACTGGCAGCTTGCAGGTTGCTGTAAAAGTTTTTTGTCTGTCAAGAATTTTTTTATTAGGTTGGGGGTCATTGCCGGGAAGGCTTCCTTTTGGTTCTTGTGCATACTTGGACATACTACTGAAGGGGTCTCATGGCAAATGTTTAATTTTAGCTCTTGTGCATACTTGGACATAGTAATGCAGGGGTCATGTGGCAAATGTTTCATTTTAGAGCTTGTGCATACTCTGATATACTTATGAAGGGGCCATTGGGGGGAATGTTTCAATTTGTTTCTTGTGCATACTTGGAAGGGCTGCTGAAGAGGTAGTCAATATAAATGTTGCATTCTGGAGCTTGTGCATAGTAGGGCAGACTGTGGAAGGGATCATTGGTGCATTTACATACTCAGACATCATATAAAGAAGTGATGTACTAACCATAATGTTCCGTCTGTGTTGTCCATTTTTTTTTTTTCATTCTACTTCAACTACCTACCCTCCGAGCCCCCTGTTTGGTGACTGTACATACTAGGAGCTGGTACAGAAAGGGTCATTCAGGGAAATGCTTCATGTTGGTGCTTGTACCTACTTCAGCATTTTATTGTAGGGGTCACTTGGTGCAATACATACTAGGAACTGATACTGAAGGGTCATTTGGGGAAATATTTCCTTCTGGTGCTTGTGCATACTTTGACATTTTACTGAAGAGCTGACTTGAGTGAATGTTTCATTTGGTGCACGTGTATGCCTGCACATAATAATGAATATGTTGCTTGGGGGAATAATTCATTTGTGTATCAAGGAAGTGCCTGTGCATACATGGTCAGACTGCTGAAGTGACTGCTGGGCAAAATTGTTGATGAGGGTGTTGATTTTTTTGGCATTGCTCAACCAGATATTTTAGACAATATTTCTGCTTTTTTAGCTTCTGTGTCTTACTCTAATGAGAGGGATGGTTAGTTGGGATAAAATGAATGACCCCCTGTTGTATTAATTGTTACACCTATCAAGCAAATAATTTAGACATTTCTGAATTTATTTCTGTTTCTGATTCTATTGTGTGGTTGTCTTAGCGAGATTAATGCTATTAATTCCGGACTAGTACCAGCATGGAGCTACCATATATGTTGGGCAGTATGCCTGGCTCTATCAGTCATGTGTGGAATTTAGGTGGGAGGAAGGGCTTTTAGTGAATTACTCTGATCTTCTCCTAACAGATGGTAATGACTCCATGTTACAGAACACCTGCACCAGGAATATAATGAATGCCTAATCAACTGGTTTTGTGCAGCAATTACCACCTTTGTTTGAACATGCAGAACCTTGCAGTAATGAAATGCAGGTCATTATCACATTTGAACAATGACTGCAGTTACAGTGTAACACTCAGTCATTCTCACTTGTCAAGCATACTATCCTTGTAGAAATAGACCAGATTAGAGGGAGAATAGTGGGATTTGTCCATTTTGTATTGGGTTGACCCTGCAACCAGTGTTAGCTATTGATCTGGCTAGCTTTTTGTTCCAAGTTTTGATGGACTCAGACAGTCCCCCCCCTTAAACAAACATCTACCCTTTGTGTACCTAAAAAAAACCCCATAAAAATAAATAATGAAAATATGTGTTGGCCTACAGCTTCTGACCCTACAGTACTCTCAAGCATGGGCAGGTTATCAACCACTTGCCTTTGGTTACCTCCAGATCCCATGGTGTGGTGCTTGTTTGTGACATGAGGATCACACACATCCTCTGAGGCTATACCTATGCCACTGCAAAAAGGTAAGAAAGCTATAGATAGCAAAACAAACATACAGATGAACACTAGGGTGGTAAAATAGAGCAAAGTTGGTTGTTGAGAGGATTATAAACATACCATGTCTGTCCTTTCAGAAGGATAGAATGGAAAGATGATATGATTTGATTTCACAAAATCACAAAGGAACTACACAGGAACTGAACTGGAAACATTTTTACTTACGGTGGTGGTGCTGTATTAGCGTTTTCGCCTCACAGTAAGACGTTGTCCTGTTCGATTCACAGCTAGAGCGTCTGCTGTGTGGAGACATGCGTGAATGGGCGCACCTTCGTTGAAGGTTGTGCGTCAGGGCCGGCAACTCGGCACGTAAAGATCTACTGCCAATCATTAGCGGACCGGAGTTCCGCTGTGGCGACCCCTAACCGGGAAAAGCCGAAAGACACAACAACAAGCCAAGACAGGGAGAGGGGAGGCAGAGATGTCGGGAGTTCTAGACTAAATAGTCATACTTCAGTTTAGATATGAAATAATATTTTTCCTCTGAGAAGGTGGTCGCCCAGTGGAATGGACTTTCAAATTGAGCTGTGCATGACAAAGCAAATTAGTATTTTAAAACTCATGGGATTACTGGAAGACTCGGCGAATAGAAACAGCAGATGAAGGCACACCTCTCAATTGTCCAGAATTTTGCAGAAGGTCCAGATTTTTACCTCATATTTTTGGTCTATTACTAATAAAATGTACAGTTTTCTGGCAAATCACTGAGGATTAAAATCACTAAATAATGACAAATGTTTGAGTTTCAGACTTCATATCCTTCAGAAAAATGCATGCTAATCCAAATCCTGTTATTCTAGCAATTCTCTAGCTTTATAAGAGCAATATATAAACTCTGTCCCTGACTTATGGGTCACTGCTTCTCATTACTTTTGGCTTGGTCCAGAATTCTTGCACTAAGAGGTTGAGAGGCACAGATGTAGAGTGTTGGCTGCAACATCCAGGTAGAATAGCTATACCCATACTTCTCTTATTCCAACGTAAAATGCATTTCTCTGCATATTAAGTTTGAACAAATGCTTCAGCTAACCCATTTGTGACTAGATGGTAAGAAGCTGGTATGAAAGCTATTTTGTAGCTTGGACATTTTACATTTCTTCTGTTATCTGTGAGATATTAGTGTAAATCTGTACAGAAAAGTTGCATAGAGGTGAGGAGCGGAGCCATGCATACTCCTCAACTGCCCAGATTTTTGCAAAATGTCCAGATCTCTGCCTCTTATTTTTGGTCTGTTGGTCATTAATTTTTGTGGTTTTCTGGCAACTCATTGAGGATTGAAATCACTAAATAATTGGCAATAATATCAATAATGATTCCCAAAGCTAATGAAGGGTGGAGGCAGTCAAGAAATGTTTGGGCTGGCTAGAAGGGCCTTGCAAGACTGATGTAGCAAATCCTGCCCTGGATTTGGAAAAGATAGGCAGGTGGTAATGCTTGGTGAAGGTGTGTACAGAACTCCAGGGAGCAGCTTCCAGTATATCCCTGGTAGGGACTCCCCTGAGAAATGCTGTAGAGGTAGATGTAGCCCTAGTGGAATGTGATCTGACCCCCTGAGGAGTTGGTTTTCCATGGTGCTTGTAGCAGAAATGGATGCAGTGTGCAATTCAGTTGGAAATGGTTTGTTCTGAAATGGCCTTGAAATGTTGGCATTGTTTAACCAGATATTTTTGACAATATTTCTGCCTTTTTAACTTCTGACTGTTACTGTAACCAGAGGGATGGTTAGGTGAGATAACCTGAATTAATACTTTTAAACGGATCAGCCAGATAAGTTCGACATTTCTGTCTTATTATTATTATTATTATGATTATACTCCGTAGTTGCCTGAGTGTGATAAAGGTTATCACTAGGTGACTACTGACAGCATGGAGCTACCATATTTTTTGTGCATTTCTCCTGGCTTTGTCAGTCATGTGTGGAATTTAGGTGGAAGGAAGGGCTCAGTAATATCTAAGTGTTACACTATTTGACTGAATGCCTACTCAGGTTATGTGCAGCAATTATCACCTGTGTCCCAGCATGCATACCTTTGCAGTAATGAAAGGAAGGTCATTATCACATTAGCAATACGTGCAGTTACAATATAGCAGTTAGTCATTATCACTTTTCTGGGAAAAGTCTCAGCTGCTGTCACTGTTATTCACATAAGTAGAAGTTGTTATCACTTTGATGAATGTACAGGTCAGGCTGTGTTTTTTCTCTGGTTGGAGTCATTGCAAACAACCCCCCTCATTCTTCATCAACTGCCTACCCTCCTAAACCCCTGATTTTTTTCTTCATGTGTGTGTGTGTGTGTGTGTGTGTGTGTGTGTGTGTGTGTGTGTGTGTGTGTGTGTGTGTGTGTATATATATATATATATATATATATAATTTGGGCATGTGTGTATATGGCTATATATGTATGTACATAATGTACTTGCCCATATATACATTGTTCACACGCATATATACACACACACACACACATATATATATATATATATATATATATATATATATATATATATATATATATATATATATAGATATAATTTTGGTGATTGTGCGTATCTCAACATTTTCCTGAAGGGGTCATTTGGGTGAATGCTTCATTTAGGGACATGTGTATAACATGTAGTAATGAAGATGTTGGTAGGGGAAATAATTCATTTGTCTACCAGGGAAGTGTTTGTGCATACATGGTCAGACTGCTGAAGATCATAATACAGACACAGTATAATAAGGATAGGTTATCTATAGCTCAGATTTCGGTGATGGCTATGTGTTGGTGGATGCATCGCGGGGGCCATACCCAGCCACCATGGATCTTGTGATCCACCTGGATCGCAGTTGGGAATGTGGAGACTCTTCAGCTCAGTCCTATAGTGCTGCTGTCCGAGGCAAGCATGGCCTTGGGGGTGCCACTGTGATGCAATGTTTACATCCGAGAAAGGACACATGCAAAAAGACACAGCCTGGGTCAGTCTTGGTCTTTTGACATGTTGTCTTGGTGTAGCTCTCCACTCAGTCCCCCTCTCTTCAGGTGTGGTCAATGTAGTAGGTGAGGGTAGTAAATGTATGAAGGTCAGGGCAGCAATTAGTGAGTTACTTCAGTCCCTCATCCCTTAGGTCCATTGCTGAATGGGCACATGTAAAGAGGAAAGGCAGAGGTAAGGCAGACTGCTGACACTGAAAAAGGTCGTGAGACAACAGTGGTATCAGCAGTCTGAGTGGGCAGCCAGCACAGCTATGGGACACTTCAGATAACCTACATCTGTAGCCCCATGCCTGCCCTTCCCATATTAGTGGAGCGGCGGTCCTTACCCTGCTTTTTCTCTTTACATGTGCCCTTTCTGTACCCCCTTGTCAGTCATTGTGTATAATTTGGTGTTTTCACAGGTAGTAGGTATGTACCTCTGAAGCATCATCACCACTTATGTACCTAACGCAAAGAATACTACCCCTGTAGATAGGATGAAAGATTTGGATGGGCTAAGCAGGTAATGCATATGATACACATATATATGTAGTCTTCCAATACATCTGTCAAATATCAGTCGTAATCTGTTTGCATTTTCTTTCCTCTGCAGGTTTGTCCACCTTCTGACACTGACATGGCTTCACAACCAGGAGAACAACAAGTGAGAGTGTGTGTATGTGGCCATTCCTACATTCACTGGGCTGCCAGCCATGCCTCAGAAACAACTTGAGCTTCCCCACATCCAGTGTGAAGGTATACTGGATTGCAAGAAGAGGTATGCATTGGAGCAGACTACTGCAGTTGTTGGAAGAGAAGTGTTCCATCTACCCTGAGCCTGACCTTCTTGTGCTGCACATTGGAGGGAATGAAGTCATCAGTCAACCACTCGGAAGGCTATGGTTTCAAATCACAGAAATTTCTGAAGACCTGAAGTCTTTGTGGCCACGTTGTCATTTTGTGTGGTCTGATTTCATTTCTTGACAGATATGGAAAACTGCAAACAATCAACGGGCAGCTCACAAGGCCAGACATTTACAGAATGGGTTCATGCATGGTTTGATGCACAGGATCAGTGGATCTACAATCTGCCATGACGGCATCACCGCGGAAGATGTTCACCTGTTCAGAAGGGATGGCGTTCACCTAACTGAGGAGGGCATTGCGTTGTTCTTGACCCACCTCCACAATGGTGTGAGGACAGCTATGCAGGACTGCTAACATGCAGCTTGTGGGAAGAATAGAAAACACCCAAGACCAAGTAGGACCAGTAAAACACTATTATGAAATGTGTTGTGTAAAATATATTTCTTTGAGTTTGGCAAATAACTGTGGTAAGGAGCTGGTGAGGATGTTGAGAAAGAACAACTGTTTCAGGAGAGTGCTACCACGTACAATCTAATATGTCAGTGACCATCCTGCCATACTTCTTTTTTTAGTCTGCTTTTATCAGGCATGTATAGAGTTCAGATGACAGGAAGGGCTTACTAATACAGAAATTGATCCCTTTTGTCCACTGCTGAATGGACACATGTAAAGAGAAAAGGCATAGGTAAGGCAGACTGCTGACACTGAAGGAGGTCGTGAGACTACAGTGTTATCGGCCGTCTGAGTGGGTTGCCAGCATGGGTCCCTATCAGACGATCGAAACGCCATTTCCGTGAATATGAAATGATCGACACATATTGCGCGAACTACGTAAATGCTGAACATCCAAAACAGCAAAATCTGAAATGTCGAAGTGTTTTGGTTGACCCACCTGCAGTATAGCTCCATAAGGTAAGTGTGCGATAGGTAAGGACCTTAGGGTAGGGTGTGGGTTAAGGTAAGTGAATAGATAGGTAATGTATGTAAGATTTAGTGTAGTGTTAGAAGTAGGCTTTTGTTAAATGTATTTATGTGTATTATTTATTTTGTTAGGGTATATCTCCTTAGGGGAAGTGTGCGGTAGTTACGGACCTTAGGGTTAGGGAGGGGTTAAGGATAGTGCATAGATAGTTGTGTATGTGGGGTTTAGTGTAGTGTTAGAAGTTGGGCTTTGATGCTTTACTTTAGGGTTATGAGTAGGGTTTGGTTAGTGTTTGTATGTGGTTTATTTATTTTGTTTGGGCAGGTAGTATGTAGCGGGTGGTGTGGTTGGCCGACTATGACCGTTCGAAGTTTTAAATTTCGCGGTTTAGTGCGTTCGGTGTATTCGTGGTTCGATTAATACGTGTCGATTTTTTGGTATTCGCTGTACTGGATTTTCACGGAACTGATATAGACCTGCCAGCACACCTATCGGACAGATGAGATGGCCTTGCCTGCCACTGTTCCATGCCTGTCCTGGGTTCATTTGTGGAGTGGTGGTCCTTACCTTGCTTTTTCTCTTTACATGTACCCATTCAGCAGTATGTTGGCTACACCTCTAACATGGTAAAAGAATGGTGCCTGTATGTCGTACTCATGTGCAGATATCAAAGTGCTTTGGACTTAGGTTATGGAAATTATGATTTTTTTTCATATTTTGGTAAATAATTTTGCAAGGGAGCCACTGAATTTGCCAAGTAATACCTCATTTTGAAGACTGTTGTAGAATATGAACAGCCAAAGCATGTGTTTAAGGAAATTGAGTATGTGACAGTTTGTATGTATTAAAATGTACTGTGTACTGTGAACTTTGAATGAACTCTGAGCAACAAGAGAATCCTGAAAAATAAGAGTCTGCCTGAAAACAGGAAATGTGCCTTTTATGGAAGTGCATCCGATTTTCTTTCGCTGCCCAGAGATACGATGATGTGAATTGTCTTATGTTTACGGGTAAACCTTTGATTGGTTAATTGCCATATATAATGATCTAATTGGTTCATTTTTATATTTTTGTACTGCCAGCAATATCACCAGTATATAAGCTTGTTTATTCCTTTGTTCTGAGAGTCTCCCTGGTACTTTCCATGAGGCTCCCGCACGTGTGTACTGTAGATAATAAAAACCACTGAAAGAGAGAAAGAACTATATTTGTCTTCATTTTCAAAGTATTGTGAAACATAACAATTGGTGCCGTTTACTCGGATCTGAATTGAGAACAAACTGCAGCAGTCAGGAAGTGGACGAAATACTGCTAATGAAAGGGCCCATAACAGACTTTTCTGTTTCTGCAGTGTTTCTTTCATCTCTCTGTCTGCCAGCTTTAAAGATTTGAAATTTTTTATGCAGAAAAAGATATCATTTTCCTCATTCAGTTGTTTTGAGGTAAGTGGCATGCATTTCTCTTCTGCTATTAAATGTGCAGCATGAGTGTGGGTTAATACGGAAATACTGGCGACATATGTATGAAAGGAGGAATGATAGTGGGGTAACAAGACGTTTATTTAAACGCCTTAGCTAAACCTGTGTTAAACAAGTATAGCTTATCGAGTGAAAATGGGAGCGAGTGCGGCAAAAATAAATGAGCCAGAAAGAGGTACACCAGCTGGTAATATGTTTTATCGTGTGTCCCGGGACAGTTGCATGTTTTTAAATCAGTGGATTGCCCTTACTAAAAATGACGGTGACCTTGCTTTTACCGAAAAATGGTAGTTTTAATAAAGATATATTGACTAATTTGCAAAAGAAATTAAAAAAGGAAAGGAAGAATACCAGGGTTGTGCTGGGCAGCTTTTAATGATTGGATGTGTGAAGCTAAAGAAAGGAAAAAGGACTCGGTCATCAGTAGTCTTAAGGACAATCAAAAGAAAGTAAAAGAGCAGATAAAGGAACTGCGACATAC
Organism: Protopterus annectens; assembly: GCF_019279795.1. Lineage (NCBI taxonomy): Eukaryota > Metazoa > Chordata > Ceratodontiformes > Protopteridae > Protopterus > Protopterus annectens. The sequence continues at coordinate 162,132,573 of NC_056743.1, read as the reverse complement.
TGCGAGTAATTTAGATGTAGCCAATGGTAAACGCTTAAAGGAACCACCCTTTAAAGGATTATATCCTGCACAAGAATTAAGTAAATTACAAATAACTGAATCATCTGAGGATGATAACCCCTGGATTCCCCCACCCCCTATGGCTCCTCCACTGCTATATCAGCCTTCACAGGTTCAAGACAGAGCAGTGAGCTCCACAACAGAGGGCGAAGGCCGGCGGGGAGAAGAGCAGACCGCACCCAACTCTGGAATCGGAGATAGGGCAAAGGGAAGTCAGCCTAGCAAACCGCTTATAGAACAACCTGACCAAACGGATACAAGTAAATCATCACCTAGACTAACCCGTTCGAAGACAAAGAAACAGCAGAAAAGAAAAGCACAAATGCTTTTTGACCCTAGGTCTAGCCAGCCGAAAATATATCACAATAAAAAAGCCGTACATTTGCACAAGGGTAAAATTTACAAACAATGTCCAATTGTGATTGAAGACAATGACGGCTACATTGGTCCGGACAAATCTAATCCAGATTCTGATTCTGAATCGGACACTAGCCCATCAGATGAGGAGGGAGTATTCACATTGAGAGAAGTCCCAAACCCAGCACATGCTAGGGATGCGGGACAACTGGCTATTGTAGTGGTACCTAGGGTGTGGTCAGCAGTTGATTTAAAAGCGATCACTAAATCACTTCCACCTATTCGTAATAACCCAGCGAAGTTTCAATGCGTATTGGCAGGACATATCTGTTTGTAAAATCCTACCATAGAAGAGGTTAGAGCTGTCCTCCAATACGCTGTCCCAGCTAATCTCATGAAATGTATCTGGGATCATGCTAATGTTCCTACCCCACTACCGAAGCACAATATGCAAGGGGAGAATGGATTTGAAGCGGTTAGGAAACGTATAGTTGATTCTCTCACTGTAATAGTGCCACCTACCCCCAATTGGTCGAAAATTAAATCAGTCATACAGAAAGGGGATGAGCCTATAGACGAATACTTAAATCGACTCACTGAAGCCTTTGAGGCATATTCCACATACCCAGAACCCATCGAAGGACCAGCACAAAGCGGGATGTCAGCTGCCTTTGTAGATGGGTTACACTCTCAGGTGAGGGACAAGTTAAAGGAAGTATGTTTAAACTGGCCTAGTTTGGGCTTACATGAGTTAGTCCAGCAGGTACAATACCTATCCGACCATTTACCTAAAGAAAAGAAGGATTTACAGGAGAAATTAGTAAAAGCACAAATTCAAATGTGTAACGTTTTTGGTCAGCGGGGTAGAGGACGAGGGGGAGGGGTGGACGCCAAGGACCAGGAAATTAGAATAGACAAAACTGGCAGGGACACAGTCGGCTCCACCTCAGAATTCTAGTAATCAGGCAGAGTGTTTCAACTGTGGCCAACCAGGCCAGTGGAAAAATGAGTGTCCATATTTGGCTGAGCAACCTGCACCATACACCGATATGTCACAAAGTACAGTTTTGTACCTACCATAAATGTAGATGTTCGAGTGCTAATACAGCTGCAGTCATAACAGATGGGTTCTCCTGCCGTCAGGCGGGTCCTCGGTCGGCCGAATTCCAAAGTCTAGGTCCGGTGTCGGTTGTCGTCGCTTCTTCCCTGACGTCAGTGCGACAGGGGTATAAAGGAACCAGCCGACGCCATTTTCTTCAGTTTTTCTTGCCCCAGATGTCAGGTGCCCCCAGAAGGAAGGCAATACATAAATTTGTGTAATAAAGCAGTGCAATATAATCAAAATACAGTAGTTGCAAGCAAATACATCATAAATGAATACCCCAATCAGGTTGTATGAGGATGTGTTAGCCTATAGGCCTGTCCCAAGAGGGGAAGGAGGGAGGAAAACCTGGAATGCAGCTGTATTAGCACTCGAACATCTACATTTATGGTAGGTACAAAACTGTACTATGTTCATCGTGCATACAGCTGCAGTCATAACAGATGGGTGGAATCCCAAAGCTAAGAAAGGGGTGGTAGGCACTAGGTGGAACTAGGAGGAGCCAGGATGCCCTGCAAGACTGCAGTGGCAAAGCCTGCTCTAGTTTTGGAGTATAGTGGTAGGTGGTAGTGCTTGGAGAAGGTATGCACAGAACTCCAAGTGGCTGCTTCCAAAATATCTTTGGTAGGAACTCCTCTGAGGAAGGCTGCAGAGGTAGCTGTGGCCCTTGTGGAGTGAGATCTGATGCCTGTAGGTACAGTTTTGCCATGAAAGGAATAGCAAAAGCGTATGCAGTGGGCTATCCATTTTGAGATTGTCTGTTTCGAAATTGGCTTTCCTTGAGCTCCTACAGCATAGGACACAAAGAGCTGTTCTGATTTTCTGAAAGGTTTTGTTCTGTCCAGATAATAACATAGTTGTCTATGGATGTCCAAGGAATGTAGTAATCTCTCCCCTTTGTTTTGAGGATTAGGATAAAAGGTAGGTAGGTGTATGGCCTGATTCAAAGCTACCCTGGATACCACATTAGGCATAAAGGATGGGTTGGTTCGTAAGGAAACTCTGTCCTGATGGAAGATGATAAATGGCTGCACAGCCATGAGAGCTTGTAGTTCTGAAACTCTACGAGCTGAGGTAATAGCCAGAAGGAAAGCTGTTTTCCAGGACAAAAATTGCAGATCTGATGAGGCAGCTGGCTCAAAGGGAGGCAAGGTCAGTTTTTCCAGAATGAAATTGAGATCCCAGGCAGGTATTGGTTGTTTAATTGGGGGTCTTAGATTATTAGCCCCTCTGAGGAACTGCCTTAAGAGAGGGTGAGAGAATAAGGGTGGATCAGTGTTGTATTCTGCAGAAATGGCTGAGGCATGGATTTTAATGGAGGAGAATGAAAGTCCACTGCTTAGCAGCTCAGCTAAATACTGTAGTATTTGAGGTAAATTCAGTTTTCCAGGATCCTGGCCCTTTTTCTCATTCCAGACACAAAACCGTTTCCATTTTGCGGAGTAAGCTTTTCTAGTTGACGGCCTTCTGGCCTCCAAAATGACATCCTGCACCTCCTTGGAGAGTAGGGTCTGTTGTGATGCTAAGGAATCTTCCATGCGGCTAGATTGAGTGTTTTTAGCTGGCTGTGAAGAGTTTTGAAGCTGTGCTGAGTAAGAAGAAGAGGCATTAGAGGCAGGGTCCATGGTGGGGAATGCGTCAGGCTCCTCAGGAGTGAGTACCAGTGTTGTCTTGGCCAGTCCGGAGCAATGAGAATCATCTTTAGTCTGTCTGCTCTGGTTTTCAATAGAACTTTGGGCAGCAGAGGAAGAGGTGGGAAGGCATAAACTGTCACTGATGTCCAACTGAAAGAGAGAGCGTCCACTCTCCAGGCCTTTGGATGGAAAATCCTTGAGCAGAATTTTGTCAATTGGTGATTTTTGTGGGAAGCAAAGAGATCTATGTCTGGCCTTCCCCATTCTTGGATTATTTCTGTAAAAACATTTGGATGCAATTTCCATTCGTGTGGATCTGTCATATTCATGCTTAGGTTGTCTGCCAGCGTGTTTTCCTTGCCTGGCAAGTACTGTGCTTGTAGTTCAATTTGTAAGTCCATGGCCATGTTCCAAAATGACGATTACCCCCAGGCACTTCCGCGCAGGCTGCGGAACTAGTGGCATTATCGAATACATGCAAAATAGCTAAGGACAAGTCTGCCACTATATATACTGACTCCCGTTATGCCCATGGTGTTGTTCATGATTTTGGTATACTATGGAAGGAACAAGGGTTCTTAACTTCTTCCGGGGCACCTGTTAAAAAACATTTTTATACCAATAACTTGTTACAAGATTTATTATTACCATCTGAACTTGCTGTTTTTAAATGTGCAGCCCATCAATCTAATGACTCTTTTGAAACTAAGGGCAATAATTTAGCTGACTGGGCAGCTAAACAGGCTGCTCTCTCACAAACTGTTCAGGGACATTTTTTGCAGCCTCTGCAACCAATGGTTACTTTTGATACCACAGTGTTAAAAGATTTACAAGATGAAGCTCCAGAATCAGAAAGAAGAAAGTACAGTTTTGTACCTACCATAAATGTAGATGTCCGAACTGGATAGCATCTGCAGTCATAACAACTGGGTTGTCCTGTCGTCAGGCAGCCCTTCAGTCGGCCGGATTCCAAAGTCCGGGTCCGGCTTCGGCTGATGTCGCACTTCACCCGACGTCATCTCTGTTGGTCTTCGGGTATAAAGGCATCAGCCGATGCCATTTTCCTCAGTGTTTCTTGCCCCAGATGCCAGTAGCCCTCTTGAAGGCTAAAATTTGGATAAATGCCAATGTTTCCAAAAAGATAGAGGTAAACACAAAAATAAGCATGTATGTACATATATACAAACAAATACACCATAAAAGACTCCCCCCCCACCAGCTAGCTATTAGGAGGGTAAACACCCTAGGAGTACCACAGAGGGAAGGAGGGAGGGTAATCCTGACTGCAGATGCTATCCAGTTCGGACATCTACATTTATGGTAGGTACAAAACTGTACTATGTCCTTCATGGATGCATCTGCAGTCATAACAACTGGGTAGAATACCATAGCCAACTACGGGAGGAGGAAAAACTAGATTATGGTGTGTTTAGGATCCCTTGCAGTACAGCAGTGGCAAACCCTGCTCGGGATCTGGAATATAGAGGCAAATTATAATGCTTGGCAAATGTATGCACGGAGGTCCAAGTAGCCGCCTCAATAATGTCTTTGGTTGCCACTCCTCGTAAGAAGGCTGTGGTAGTGGCTGTTGCCCTTGTAGAATGAGGTCTTATGTGCTGTGGAATTGGTTTTCCATGGAAGGAGTAACAGAATCGTATGCAATTTCCTATCCATTTGGAGATTGTCTGTTTGGAAATAGCTTTTCCTTCCCTTCCTGTTGCATAGGCTACAAAAGCTGGTCAGTTTTTCTGCTACTTTTGTTCTGTCCAGGTAGTAGCGTAGCTGTCTATGTACATCCAAGGTATGCAGTATTCTTTCCCTCTGTTTTGTGGGTTGGGAAAGAAGGTAGGTAGGTGGATTGCCTGGTTTAAAGACACTCTGGATACCACCTTAGGCATAAATGTAGGATTAGTCCTCATGGACACTCTATCTTGGTGGAAGATTAGGAAGGGCTGTACTGCCATTAGGGCCTGAAGTTCAGAAACCCTCCTGGCTGAGGTTATTGCCAGTAGGAAAGCAGTTTTCCACGATAGATGCTGTAGGTCTGCTGTTGCTGCTGGTTCAAAAGGTGATAGTGTCAACTTTTCTAGCACAAAGTTCAAGTCCCAAGCTGGCAATGGTGGTTTCCTTGGAGGTTTTACATTCTTGATTCCTCTGAGGAACTGCCTGAGTAAAGGATGTGAAAAGACAGGTGGATCAAAGCTGTATTCTGCTGATATAGCTGATGCATGTATCTTGATGGAGGAGTAGGACAGGCCTGTATGTAGAAGTTCTGCCAAATACTCCAGAATGTTAGGCATATCTATGTTTGACACATCTTTTCCTCTTTCAGTACTCCAAATGACAAACCTTTTCCATTTTCCTGCATAGTTCCTTCTTGTTGAAGGTCTGCGGGCTTCAAGAATAATATCTTTAACTCTTTGGGAAAGTTCTGGATTAGCTGCTGCTATGTGATGTTCCATGCAGTCAGTTGCAACGTTTTAGGTTTGGATGCATGATGCTGTAGTTGTTCTGAGTTAACATCAAAGGCATCAGGGTATTGGCCACATATTGTTCCGAGACATGCTCCTCAGCAGTGGGTACCAGTGTTGTCTTGGCCAGTTTGGAGCTATCAGAATTATCCTTGGACGTTCTTCCTTGATTTTTAGTAATACCTTGTGTATCAAGGGAAGAGATGGGAATGCATATGCTGTTAGGCCTTTCCAGCTGAAGGAGAGCGAATCCACTTTCCATGCCAGTGGGTGGAATGTCCTTGTGCAGAATTTTTTGAGCTGGTGATTGAGAGGGGAAGCGAATAGATCTATCTGAGGCATTCCCCATTTCTTTGAGATGGTCTTGAAGATGTCCGGGTGTAGCATCCATTCGTGGGCATCCGATGTGGTTCTGCTTAATATGTCTGCTAGAGTATTCTCCTTTCCTGGTACAAATATTGCCTGTAACTGGATGTTGTAGCTGAGTGCCAGGTTCCACAGTTCCAAAGTCATTCTGCATAGGGGGTATGAATGAGTGCCTCCCTGTTTGTTGATGTACCACATGACTGTGGTGTTGTCTGTCCTTATCATCAACTGGCCCTCTTTGAGAAATGGTCTGAAGTTTTGGATTGCCAGTTTCACTGCCAGCATTTCTTTTAGGTTGATGTGCAGGTGAAGTTGATCCTGCGTCCACAATCCTTGCACGCATTTGTCCAGCATGTGGGCCCCCCATCCTAGGTCTGAAGCGTCTGTTGTGATGGTCTGGTTTGCTTGACATCTGCGAAAGGGTAGACCTGTGTTTGACTGGCATGCTTGAGCCCACCATAGGAACTCCTGTTTTAAGCATGGAATTAGTGGAATTTCTGTTTCTAGGCTGTGTCTGTGTTGGGACCATAAATTCTTTAGGTACCACTGTAGTTTTCTCATATGTAGTCTGGCAAGTGGGACCAAGATTATGCATGATGCCATGAAGCCCAAGGCCTGCAGTACTTTTCTTGCTGTTAACTTGTTCTGTTTTGTTAGAGCCAAGAAGTAAAGAGGGAGTTCTTTTGTTTTTCTGCAGTTAGGAATGCCATTTGTCTTACTGTGTCCAATTCAGCCCAAGAATGTCCTTGTTTGGGATGGTATCAGCCTTGATTTTTGTAAATTGACTGTGTATCCCAGTGCTTGTAGCAAGTAAATGACCCTTTGTAAATCTGTTGTCAGCTTGCTTTTGTTGTCCCCTTGTAGCAGGCAGTCGTCCAGGTATGGGTAAATTTGAATTCCTGTAGTCTGCAGTGGGCGATTACTGATGCCAGGCATTTTGTGAATACTCTGGGCAGTAGATAAGCCAAAGGGCAATGCTGAGAATTGATAATGCTCTGATCCTGCAAGAAATCTGAGGTATCTTCTGCAGATTGGTCGAATGGGGACGTGCAGGTATGCCTCCTTGAGATCTAGAGTTACCAGCCAACACTCCTTGCCCAGCATGGGAAGAAGTTGCTGTAGGGTCAGCATTTTGAATTTTGGGACAATGATGTATGTATTTAAGGTGGACAGGTCGAGAATAGGTCTCCAACTTTTTTCCTTTCTTGGAACTAGGAATAGTCTGGAGTAGAATCCCTTTCCTTGTTCTGTTGTTGGCACTCTTTCCACAGCTCTCATGTTTGCTAATTGCATTATCTGTTGTACAGCCTCTGTTTTTTGATTTGGAGGTAGGTTTGGCATTCCTCTTTTGACTGGTAAAGTGTGGAAGTGGAACCGGTAACCTTGATCTATGGTTTGTAAAATCCACTTGTCTTTTGTGATATAGTGCCAGTTCTTCGAAAATAAGGTTAATTTGCCGCCTAATGGAGCTGCTATTTGTTCCCTGGTAGGCGGATTTAGAGGTAAGTCACTGTGGTTATATTGTTGTGGTGGCAGTGGTTGTGTCTGTGCCTCTGTTGTTACCTTGCCACTGTCATCCTCTGTAGGCACCTCCTCTGGATTGGTTTCTGCCTCTGGAACGTCTATTCCTGCCCCTTTGGGATCTTGTGGAGTCAGGAAAGGACCAATTTTTGGCAGGCCAGTTCCTGCTAAACCTTGGGGGTTGAACCTGCAAGAAATCTTTAACCGTTTGAACAGATTTTGCCTTTTCTTCCATTTTCTTCATTACCTGCTGGGCAGGTGTACCAAACAAGCTGGTCTTATCCATAGGAGCATCTAATAACTTAGCTTTAACATGATCCGGTAAGGCTTGTTCCTTTAGCAATGCATGTCTTCTTATCACTGTGCCAGTCATGGCTGATCTAAATGAAGCCTCCAGTGCATCATAGCCACATTTTAAGGAATGGTTACTAACCTGTTGTATGTTGTTTACCATTTCTAATACATATTTCTTATCAATAGAATCATCAGAGGATAGCTTTTTTGTTAACTGATCAAGCATAAACTCTTGGTATTGTATCATGTGAAACTGACAGTTTAAAGCTCTAGCTGAGAGAGTAGCTGAGGTGTAGACTTTTTTGCCCCATCTGTCTAATGACCTGGCTTCCCTTTCAGAAGGAATAGGGTTTTTAGCTGTGGTCGAGGCTACTGCCCTGGGACCCTGGGATATAGTTTCTGGGTCTGCAAGTGAGGCCTTGTAAAGGTGGTGATGAGTGTCTGGTACCCTGTAAAATCTGTCTGGTTTGGCAGGGGCTGGAGGTAAAGAATCTGGTGCAGAGCAGACATCATTGAAGGCATCGTCCACCACAGAGAGGACAGGAGGTATAGCTAAGGGCCTGTGCTGTGGAAGGTGCAGAAAGGTCCTAAGTCTTTTTCTGGAGTCTGAGAAATCCTGCTGCTGCCATTGGAACTGCTCTCGCATGGCATGTAAGGTTTCCCCAAAGGAGAATTCTTCTGGTGGGGAAGCAGCTGGAATGGATTCTTCAGCATCTGAGTCTTCATAATTGGAGAAAGGAGCCTCTGGCTGGTCTGTTATGTCTGATTCATCAGCAGAATCATCAGAGGACACAGGCTCGGGGGGCTCTGCCCTAGGTCTCTTCTCTGGGGGCTGAGAGGCCCTGTCTGGGTGGGATTGAGGTCCCCTAATTAATGAAATTAAATCTTCTGCCAGAGTAAGCATTTGTGAACTAGAAGAGGGCCTGGTTGTAGGGGGTTTAACAGGCACTGCTTTAGTAGTTTTGGCTGCTTTAGCCCTGGCAAAGGCCTTAATGGACATGGCTGCTGGAGGCCTAGCAGCACCACGTGCTGGGGTAGAGACATCCAAGGGAATGGTGTCTGATAAGTCAGTGGCAACCACCGTAGTGGATAAAATTTCTGAGGCCGATTCAAGCGAAGTAGCAGGGGCCTCAATGGTAGTGAAAGATTCAGCTGCACTTTGATCAGTTTTCTCGGTTTCGGCTGAAACCGAGACACTCGCGGTTTGCTTAACCATGGTTTCGGCCGAAACCGCGGACCGCGAGTGTCGGTCTTTATCTTTGCGTTTTTTAGCAGTTTGAGTTGTCGGAGGATCCGACGGCATAATATACGCAAAAACAGAACCGAAAAACTGTTCTGCAAACTCCGACCGACGCCTAAGCGTTCGTCGGTTGAATGAAGCACAGGCCGAACAGGCTGCTACGTCGTGGGCTGGGCCTAAACAAGGCAGACAGTAAGAGTGGAAATCCTTATGAGGTATTTGTTTCCCACAGGTTAAACAATTATTAACTTTTTCTGACATCGGCTGAGGCAAGAAAGAGTCCCCAACGGGGTACTTAGCTTTAGAAGTCTTCGAAGTAGTATTCGGTAGAAGTAATCTCTGGATCCGACCGACCGGCACTTGCGAACAGCTTCTGCTTCGGGCGCCACGCGGCAAGAAAGACTGAGGAAAATGGCGTTGGCTGATGCCTTTATACCCGAAGACCAACAGAGATGACGTCGGGTGAAGTGCGACATCAGCCGAAGCCGGACCCGGACTTTGGAATCCGGCCGACTGAAGGGCTGCCTGACGACAGGACAACCCAGTTGTTATGACTGCAGATGCATCCATAAAGGACATCATGGCTGGCTCAAGGTTGTTTTAAACGCTCTGATCTCATTTGGCAACATCCAGATGGTAGACTGGTCTGCCCAATGTCTATGTTAAATTATCTTATTAAAGCGTATCACTTGCCAGCTCATGTCGGGGTACACACGTTAATAAAACAAATTCAAAAGGATTGGTTTGCCCCAGGACTTTCTGCTTCTGTACAGCATTTTTTGAGCATGTGCTCCATTTGTTTACAGTATAACATTTCAAAAGGCACTATGGCTCCCGCACAACCACTGCCAAAACCATTGGGACCATTTTGCGCCTTGCAATGAGATTTTACTGAACTTCCGCCTTGTGCTTGTTTCAAATATGTTTTAACTGTTGTTGATGTTTTTTTTTGGATGGTTAGAAGCCTACCCATGTGCCAAAAAGGACGCTGTCTCAGTTGCTAAGAAACTTTGTTATGAATTGATACCTCGTTTTGGTGTTCCCTGTCAAATATATTCAGACCGTGGAACACATTTTACTGCTCAGTTAATTGATTCACTGTCTAAAATGTTAGGCATCACTCTAAAATTTCATTGTCCATATAGACCAAAGGCATCAGGTATTATTGAACGCATGAATCGGACACTGAAAACCAGACTGGCTAAAATTACTAGTGAAATGGGCCTCACTTAGGTACAGGCCCTACCTCTAGCCCTACTCTCTATGAGAGCGCAAGTACATCCTACTAAAGGTCTTTCTCCTCATGAAATCCTCATGGGCCGCCCTATGCGTATGCCCATGACTCCCCCACCACCCTTATCTGAGTATGATGCATTTGATCATGATATTCTTCTGTATAGCACTTCTCTTGTTTCTTTTTTACAGTTTCATCATCGCCAGGTAGCAGCGGCTCAACATATCCCTGATCCTTTCCTGTCCTCGGCACTACAACCAGGAGACTGGGTATACGTCAAGTCATTCTCTCAAAAAAGAGCTCTTTAACCATGCTGGAAGGGGCCCTTCCTGGTTCTACTGACGACATCATCAGCGGTTCGACTACAAGGCTCACCCACCTGGATTCACATATCGCATGTCAAGAAGGTAATCCCATCTGAAGATCAACAGCCTCTACCTTTTGCTACTCCTGATTCTCCACCTATTGCTACTTGTACTCAAAGCCATACTGTACCAGTACCTGACAATGCCTGATGTTTATCCATTTGGACAACCTCACCAAGTGCAACCGCCATTTCCACAAAAGTACTGCACAACGATTTTGGTGGTTATTCTTGTCGTTTTGATATTTTTACTGTGGCCATTTTCATGTCCTGCTCCAACTACGCCTCATGCCAAATGAGCTGCATGGCATCCACCTTTCAACACCTACCAAGCCATTAAATACGCTTATGCGTCCTCCCTCAATGTATCAGACTGCTGGATTTGCACTGCTATTCCTACTGTTAATGGGGGATTGATGCTAAATATAGTCCCTTTAGGGATTAATGAAACCTGGATGAATCTGATCTATGATGCATCAAATGTTATTTCAAAGGACAAGATAGCATTACAGTTGTCCCTCATTCAAAACGGAACTGTGTGTTTTCAAAAACGTGGTAAAACTAGAGTCGGGTGGAGCCACTGTAACAAGACAGTATATAACTGCACTGCAAACAATTTGGGTTGTGTAACAGATTTCTCACCTATAAAAATACTTGTTAAAGACTCTATAGCTAACTTTTCCCAGAAAATAGAAACTGTTTATTGGAAAATATTCCAAGGACTGCAGGACACCGGGGATCGCTTCAAGTCTATCAACATCACCATTAAAGTAGAAAATTGTTATTTTGTGTGCGGAAGAAAAGCATATAAATGGCTACCAGGAAACTGGTCTGGCAGCTGCTTCCTGGGCTACCTGGTTCCAGCTATTCAACATGTATCTGCATTACCTAAGGGAAAAATTCGAAACGTTTGAGAAGTCAAGAAGCCTGCCAATCCTGTACGTCGAGTTGATGTTTCATGGATCTATCATCATGGCTTAGCTCATGCTAGTACCAAAGGACTGTCCCATATGGACTTGGGTGATGACGTCATATCTTGGGCTGGTATAATTTCATCATACGGAGAAGTGAAATTAATTTGGGAACTGAGAAAGCTATCTAAATTGCTTGAAATATTAAGCAATGCTACATTTTCTGCCTTAGAACTAGTGACTGATGAATTGACTGCTATGAGAGCTGTAGTACTCCAAAACCGTATGGCTCTCGATTTCACCCTAGCGGCAAAAGGAGGAACTTGCGCTTTAATCCAGGAGGAGTGCTGTACGTTTATTCCTGATAATCCGCACGGAATTGAAAGCCATCTTGAACTGATGCAAAGAATTTCTAAACTCTCGAAGGCCAAAGAGGCCGATAGTTCAACATGAGCATGGTTAACCAACCTGTTATCAGGCTGGGGAGGTGGACTGTTGAAGATGATTTTATTAATTGCAGTATTAGCAATTGTTGCTTTTATTGTCTTATTCCTAATCAAAGCACTGATCTTGAAATTAATGTCTTCAAAAACTGTGAAGAAAGTGCCTAAGTTTTATATGCCTGCAGCTATGAATGTAGACGATGAAATGACAATGTTTTCCAATGATGAAAAGACCAGTAGCATGGTTATGCTAGATTTGGGAGAAATGTATGATAGGCTAAGTGGTGATGCTTACACAGCATCAAATGGGGGATTGTAGAATATGAACAGCCAAAGCATGTGTTTGAGGAAATTGAGTATGTGACAGTTTGTATGTATTAAAATGTACTGTGTACTGTGAACTTTGAATGAACTCTCAGCAACGAGAGAATCTTGAAAAACAAGAGTCTGCCTGAAAGCAGGAAATGTGCCTTTTATGGAAGTGCATCTGATTTTCTTTCTCTGCCCAAAGATACGATGATGTGAATTGTCTTATGTTTACGGGTAAACCTTTGATTGGTTAATTGCCCTGTATAATGATCTAATTGGTTCATTTTTATATTTTTGTACTGTCAGCAATATCACCAGTATATAAGCTTGTTTATTCCTTTGTTCTGAGAGTCTCCCTGGTACTTTCCATGAGGCTCCTGCACATGTGTACTGTAGATAATAAAAACCACTGAAAGAGAGAAATAACTGTATTTGTCTTCATTTTCAAAGTATTGTGAAACATAACACTGTATTGCTGGTTCCAACATGGTAAAAAAATTGTGCCTGTATGTTGGACACGTGCAGATATCAAAGTTTGTTTTGGACTTAGGTTATGGAAATTATCATTTTTTTTTCATATTTTGGTAAATAACTTTGCAAGGGAGCATCTGAGTGTGCTAAGTAATACCTCATTTTGAAAACAGCATTGATAGTTCTAACATGGTAAAAGAATTGTGCCTGTATGTTGCACTCATGTGCAGATATCAAAGTTTGTTTCAGACTTAGTTATGGAAATTATGAATTTGTTTCATATTTTGGTAAATAACTTTGCAAGGGAGCATCTGAATGTGCCAAGTAATAGTTCATTTTGAAGACAGTATTGCTGATTCCAACATGGTAAAAGAATTGTGCCTGTATGTTTGTAGACATGTGCAGATATCAAAATTTGTTTCAGACTTAAGTTATGGAAATTATGATTTTTTTCATATTTTGGTAAATACATTTGCAAGGGAGCATCTGAATGTGCTAAGTAATACCTCATTTTGAAAACAGCATTGATAGTTCTAACATGGTAAAAGAATGGTGTCTGTATGTTGTACTCATGTGCAGATATCAAAGTTTGTTTCAGACTTAGTTATGGAAATTATGAATTTGTTTCATATTTTGGTAAATAACTTTGCAAGGGAGCATCTGAATGTGCCAAGTAATACCTCATTTTGAAGACATTATTGCTGGTTCCAACATGGTAAAAGAATTGTGCCTGTATGTTGTAGACATGTGCAGATATCAAAGTTCTTTTCGGACTTAGGTTATGGAAATTATGATTTTTTTTCATATTTTGGTAAATAACTTTGCAAGGGAGCATGTCAGTGTGCCAATGAATACCTAATTTTGAAAACAGTGTCATTCCTTACAACATGGTAAATACAGATATCACAGTTTTAGTCTTGTACAATTATGAAAATTATACATTTAAGATACTTCTCGTTATTATGCCCATATCTTTGCAAGGGAGCACAGTGATCACACAAATGATGCATCACTTTTAAGTTGACATTCAGATGCACAACTTCTAAACTGATATGTAGACTCTGTCTGTTACAGGTGATGAGATATTATGCTTTGTTTATTTATCAATTATGAGAAATAATATATTAATCATAGTTCTGTGAATATCTCAAGAAGGGAGCATCACACAGCAATGGTTAATATATCATTTTACAGCTGACATTCACATTAACAAATTAAATTCAAATTGTATGGGTCTGCATGGTAAATTGACCAAGATATTGTGCTTTGCCAAAAAGGTAAAAATATGCACAATATCAACATTCCTTGCCAAATATTTAATAATGACTTTGATATGCACCATCAACATTTACACCTTTGGAAAGGTCAGTGTCTGCTGAACAACTTTCGCATTTACACTTGTAGTCTAGCTCTTATAGTTTAAAAGTTATGAACATTTGTTTTCTGTATGGTATTACAAATGGATTTTCTGAAAATGAGCTCAGGCTGCACTGTTGTTCCTATGGTGGAATTAAGCAGGCAGCTTTTTCTGAGCTGCTCCGGAGTGAATGAGTTAAAGGAGTCTGCAAAGTCACAAAGGCGCATCCAGACATGTCATCTGGTGACTATATTCGCGCCTGCTGCTCTAGTCGCTCCTTCCATTACGTGAGAAATAAGACGCATGGAAGAATTGGAAATGGACTCTAGGGTGGCTATCTGAGAAGCCACGCTGTTATGGACCTCATCAGAAACAGCTCCTGCCAAGATTTCAGAGAGTTGGTTGATAAGATCCCTCTGAAGCCTGGTAAAGTGTGCCAGATAGTTCAAAGACCTTACGGCGAAGGTCAATGAAGCAAACACATGCTTCCCTAGTCTGTCTATCGCCCAGGACTCCTTGTTGCGTGGATGGACAGTTTGGCTCTCTTCTGCCAAATACTTCTTAGTTGCAGCCGCCACCACCATGGCATCTACTGGAAGACCTCATGACCAATGGGGATGCTCAGCTGGGGGAGATAAGATTTTATCATGCCTCAATGGTATCACTTCCAGGGTGTCAGGAGCCTTCCGTGCGTGCTGGATGAGATCATCGGCCAGCGGGGTAACCCAGGAGGTAGGGGTCCGGGCACGAAAGGCCTGCAGGTATCCGGACTTCCGGTCACCCCTCTGTCTAAGGATCTCAAGTAAGTCGCTAAAGGAACCTCATCAGAGGGTGACTGTGGGGACCCTTCCCCGTTATCAAAGCCTGTATCTTCAGTCAATGACTCCTCAGTAGAGTCCATGTGCTTTCTCTTGCACGACGCTATGCGGGGTACTTCCTCATTGGGAGGATCTGGGGAAGACTGAAAAGAGGGGGTCTCCTGAGGTGGAGAAACCTGAGGCACTTGTGCCCAGTGTCCGGCGGTTGTGGCTTGTGAGAGTTGCGGCACAGAGGGGGGGAGAGGACTCAGACATGTGGGGTTTGCCAGCAGAGGCAAGCACCTTCTCCATGGCCTGGCAGGCCGGCCCTCCCAAGAAGGGATGGGAGCCTGGAACCGAGCACTATAACCTCGGAACCGGGGTCACACCTCACCCCGACGAGCCGACCCCCAGACCAGGAGTCTCAAGAGGACTGTGATGCATTCATGGAGGGTGCAATAGAAAAATTCAGCGTGGAACCAAGAATGCCCTCCCCCATGGCACAGCCACTGGCCAGAGATGAACCCAATGCCCAGTGCACTGAGGGCCACAAGGACGACTCCGGTTCAAAAGTGAGATCTGCTATTGAATTTGGAGGAAGGGAAGCTGCTGTCAGAGTAATGGGCTTTGATAGTTGGGTGGAAGTCGAAGCAGGAGTGTACATTGGAGTTTGAGAAGGTATACATTCACCTGAAGGAGGGAACTTGGACTTTGACGGGTGAGAGAGACCTATGACCACAAGCAATTGATCCACAAGCCGCAACACATCTTGCTCAGAGAAGCTCCTGGTCGACCTCATAGAGAAACCTGAGGGCGATTCTGGCCTTTCTAGAAAAGGACTACATTGGCTACCAACGGATGGATCCAAGGAAGGAGAGTACTTGGTCCTTGCTGATTCAAGAGGTGCAAAGCCCGGAACTGCGGACATCTGCACCAAAGAAAACAGTGTGGAAGTAGTCTGCTCCAACGACGTCAGCGCCATAGAAGTTGAAGGTGTCTGCACCGTAAAAGCAAGTGTCTGCACCGAGGGGTACGGTGCCATTGAGGAAAGTGTCTGCACCAGTAACAATGATGGTGCCGAAAAGGACTGCACCGAAGAAAATGTCAGTGCTGAAAGTGTCTGCACCGTGGAGGACAGTAACGTCATACTTGGAGCTGAAGGAGATTGTACCAATGGTGCCGAAGGGAGCTGTACCTGCATGGATGGTGCCGGTAAGGGCTGCGACAGAACTGTTGGAGCCGCAATTGTCTGCACCGGGAACTCCGGTGCCAGTGTGGATAAGGAGGACATGGCTAGAGCAAGAATCAGCTGGGGAGGTGCCGAGCCTGGAGAAGACAGGGTCACAGGTGGCAGCACTGAAGTAGTAGTCAATTTCACCTTCTTATGAGTCAACTCCCTACGATCTCCAGAGGGAGATGAAGGGAGTGACCTTGATGAGGAAGAACCCTTCTTACGGGTTTAGCAGGAGGGGTGAGCCCTCTAACCCAGAAATAGCCTCACAGAAAGGAGATTTGAGAAGACCTTTCAAGATAAATTTGTTCTTTCTCTCGTTAAGAGTCGTGGTCGAAAAATTTCTACAAATCCCACATGGGCGATCTACAGTAAGGTGGGAGACATTCAAACAATAGACACACAAATCATGGCCATCGGAAAGTGGTAACTTACGGCCGCAATCCTTACACTGCTTAAAACCAACGCTACTTTTCTTATCCAAAATAACAATGTGGAGAAGAAGAACAGTACCAAAAAGCAGAGGAAAGGCTACCCAAAAGGGTAAGAAGAGAGAAGAAAGAAGGATTACCAACAATAGTAATGAAGCATTACCTCAAAGGTAAGAAAAGGGTAATAGAGAAACAGACTAAAGGGAGAGAGTCTTAAGGATACGATAGGGTAGGAGAATAATACCAGAAACTGAAAAACTTTAAAATAGAAACGATATACAAAACTTTCAAAAAATTAGACACTTAGCTGAACAGAGTGGCTTGACACTCTGTACAGCAACGTGGCAATTGAGACCTGAGTTAACAGGGAGCAGAGCATTCTGGGTAGGACCTTGGCTCGAGAGTTTTTGGCTGACACAAGCTTGATATTTGGCCGGCTCGGTTCTGAGGATGGAACCGATAATCTATCAGTAAGGAATGAATGAAGATTAACAACATCAGATTGTGGTACTTTCTTACTGTGCTTTGTAAAGCTTCCCTTCATAGCAAGACAAAAAGAGAAGCTGAAACAATTCTTAAATTCTGTGTTGTGAAAGTACACTACAGTGAACAATATGTTTATATATATACTGACATTTATTGTTATATGCTACGAAATGACCTTTCTGTCTTTTGTTTATACAGTGGATAGTAATATAAGGATGTATTTCTGTTTACCAAAATACAGGCTTTTCATTTTTGAAAATGAGTTTTTTTCCTTGCAAAAATAGTTAAGAAAAAGTGAAAGAACACAGGACAGAGCTTACCAGTGTAAGGAGAAACAACACAAAGCTAACAGGCCACCTCATCTTCTCACTCTACACAACACTAAAAATCACAGCAATGCCCTAGGAAATGCAACACTCCTCACCAGACATTGTGATGGTCATGATCACAATCTGGAGTCTTTGAAAGTGTCATCATCTTCCCTCTGCCTTCACTGATGTCTTGCAGACTAAGCGTACCATCACCAGATGCTGTGATGAGATGGCCTGGTTCCCACGGACTGAATTTCATGCCTCCTATGAAGTCCCCTGCTCCTTTCTGAAAAACAGAGAACAGCAGCAACATGAGGGAAGCGAAAAGATCAGAGGTCCTGCCCTTAGGTGGCAGCCAACATTATGTGCAGCACTCATGAAGGCAGAACTGATAAGGCAAAGAACTGTCACTTTTATGAAAGCTCACAGTGTACTAACCCTGGAGATAGTAAAAGTAGTAGACAGTGGTGACCAGTCAAATATGCTGATGTATTAGCACATCTGAAATAACCTGTAGACTGAAACAAGATAAAAACTCAAGTCTTGGTGTTACCAAATGGCCTGTCCACATGCTAATAAAATGTGATTTTTCTGCTTGTTTTTAGAGTATGTCTACTGGTACATCCTACAGAGAAGCAGACTGAAGCTCTTTTATTTAATAAAAAATCGCTACTGCTTTTCAAAGTGCCCACTATCTATAAAGAAGATTCAATTAAAAATCATTAAATGAGTGAACTTGTGGAACAAGCATACTAAATGCACCAAATGCAGTTCTAAATCTTTAAATTAACATTCTCTAAAAGTCCAGTGACTCCAAATTAGCACATCTGATGACTAACTTCCTACCAAAAAAAAAAAAAAAAACAACAATTTATTTAACATTAATTGTAATGTCCATTATTGATCAGCAGATCTAAAAAGAAAAGTACAGTACATCCCATTGACAAGTGCTTTATGAAATTATGGCAAAACTCGAAGATAATTTCATTTTTGGTCATGCATGTTCATTCGACAAGTGGACTTGGGAGAAACATTTGGAACTTGTCTTTGACAATGCTAAATGATTTTTTTAATACCTTTATTAAATTATCACTTATGACAGACAAAGATACATTAACAGAAATAAATCATATTTACATTTTTTCCATTTACATACATTATATTATATTTACATTTGTTTCCATTGATATATATTATACATCACACATCTTTTCTTTCTTTGTAACTATCATCAGTCCAACATTACATATACTCCTGAACTCCTGCCTTCCCTTAAACCTCACTCCTCCTCCTGAATATTACTCTACATATACTGTTCTCACAATTTCCATTTATTTATATTTAGTTTGCTTCTTCCCTTTTCTAAAGATCCCTCTTCCAGTTCTTTACCCCTTTTTATTATACACAATAATTCAAATACAGCTGGTTTAGACTTTGATTTACATTTCCTAATAACTGCTTTTTTATGTCAGCCAACAGAATTAAACTTACAAAGGCCTTACTTTGTCTAGGCAATTCAGATCCTATATCCCAGCTCAAAATAAATAAATAATGTTCTTAGTTACAGCCATTTGCTTACCCAATATTTCTGACAAAGTACTCTATAGGGGATTTTTAACATCTGTCAACTCATTACACTGTCAAAACATTTTCCCATTGACCTCGTTCTTCTCTATCACACTTTCAACATTTTCCATCTACCCAAGGAAAAATTATTTGAAGTCTGCTTGGGGTAAAATAAATACCTGCACAAACACTTCAAAGCAAAGATCCTAAACCTTCTGGACATTGTTGCATACTTCGGAGCCATACATGCATCCTTCCACTGTTTTCTTGTACATTGCTTTTCCAGTCTCTCTTCCCAATCTTTTCTAACTTCATTTGAATGATTCTTATAGTTAACGTGCAATATTTTATATTACCTACTATTTATCCATTTTTACAAGTAGTTTTTTTTTCTATATTCAACTAAAAACTCCACCACAGCAGTTGTTTCACTTACTCCCCTATCCATTTCTCTTTGCCTATACTCTGATATCAATTGCTGGTACAGAGGGCAGTCTCTAGCCTGCAATCCAAACATCATCTTGGCCTCATCCCACTCTATTACCTTTCCCTCACCAGTAAATTCCAGCCCTTTCCTGCCTACTTTTTGTACCCATATTTGAAGACATCCCCTGCTGGTAATATCTCCTTTCTCCATTCTTATGCTGGTTTAGTTCTTGGAATACTTCGTGAATATAATATTCTGTGTGTTTATTATTCTCCTCAAGGGTCAGCATGCAAAATCCCAATCTGTATTTGTTGAACTTTCCCCTGCTTCATCATTCCTTTCCATTCAGAATTAGAACCTTCTGCTTGTGTTATGAACATGAGCCTTAACTGTGTAGCTCTAAAATATCCCTCCAAATCAAGTAATCCCAAACTACCTTGTTCAAATGGAAGCATCAAATTATCCCACTTAACTCTTGCCCTCTTACCCTCCCAGATAAGTTCCTTCAACTCTTTATTAATTATTGTCCACCATTTCTACACTGGTTAATAAAATTATGCCTGACCCATACAGAAACCTAAAGGGACTAAAAACATTTTCACTGCTTGCATCTTAGTTTCCATAGACAACAGCTTCCAGCTTCTCAGTTTTTACATTAACAACAACAACTTTCCACACATCATTAGGTCCCATAACAGAAGGCTTGTTAATCCATATTCCTAACTACTTCATCTTATTGTGTCCTCATAAGCATGGTTATTGCTGAAAAAAATATGTGTGTAGGCACATAGTTTACGGCTATTCCCTTCATTTTATCTTCAATAATTTATATCCTGAAAAGACTTGAAACTGTCACAAAATGATCTATAATTCTGAGATGTCCTTTTCAGGATTTATCGAGTACAAAATAATAACATCAGCAAACAAAGACAAGTTTTCTTGATTACCATACTAATTATATCCTTGCATTTCTGAGTCCCTCATTTTCTTTGCCAATGGCTCTAAATATAACGCAAATAGAGGAGAAAGAGAACAATTACAACTTATTGGACAGAAGCCCTCCCACTTTAACTCTTGTCTCTGATCCTTCATATATTCCCCTAATTGACCTTATGATTGTACCGAGGAATGCAAATGCTTCCACTGCCCCACTCATAAAATCCCAGCTTACTCTGTCAAATGCTTTCTCTGTGTCAAAACCCACCAACAGCAGATGTATTTCCTTGCATTCTGCTTCTCTCTGGTCACTACTGTTCTTTTAATGTCAAACATTTTCCACCCTTCCACAAAAATCCAAATGATCTATTTATAAGTTTTAGTAACACCTTTGCCATTCTTCTAACCAGTATGGACATAAACCCCTTTATAATCATGGTTTAAAATTGAAATGGGTATATATGAAGATGGGTCTGATGAATCTTCACCATCCTTACGTAATAAAGCCGCCACAGCATTCTTCCAAGATGTTGGATTATAGGAGGTTACTAGGCTATTGGCTCTTAGGCCTCTACATGCCTAGCCATGTTGTACCCTTGTTCCCTTACGGACCAAGATATATAGTCTGTGTTTGCAAACGAATCTAAGATGAGCACCGGTTGCCCCTGTCTAAGAGGGACACAGGTGAGACCTCTGGTGTAAATTTATGGTTTCCCATCCAATTGTTCAAGCTACACTTAAATAGGGTCATTGAAGAGCTCTGTTTTACATGAATTGGGAGTTTGTCCCAGAGGAGTGGCAACCTCCTAGAGACATATCTTTCTCTCCAGCATGTCTTGTTAATATCGCGGCTAGGTTAAGATCCCTAGTGTGAGGGAATCTTGTCCCACTGGATTTACAGATGTGCAGTAGCTTCATCAAGGCAGGGTCTGAGACTGCTCTGTAGGCCAGGGCACAAGTCACCTGTAAGCAGTCTATACAATACTAAGTAAAGTGATAGGCCCTTCACTCTGTCCATGTAGGTCATGTGTTGTAGGCCCTGAATTTGCTTGGTGAGAAACCTCTGAGGTCTTTCCAGTTGCTGCAGATGTCTGGTGAGGTACATACAGAAGGGAGTATTGTACTCTACTACTGTTCTGTTGAGAGTACAGGGGAGTTAAACTTCCTTAGCTTTGTATGCTATAATGTTGCTAATGAGGTGTGCAATGTAGAAGGCCTTCCTTCCTGCTGTGGACAACTGACAATCAAAATTAAAGCTGCTATCAACTTGCACTCTTAAATCTCTCAGCACTGGGTATGAACTTAGGGATGTATTATTAATGTTGTAATTAGCAGGGGTTTCTTCTTTGCAGAAGGGGGTGATGATGCATTTTTTTGCATTTAGTTTAAGTCCATGGTTTTGAAACCAATCATTTATCTGTGTGAGCCCATTTTGTAGTGTGCTGACATCTTTGGGGGATTCGATAATTGCATCCCAGTTTGGAGTCATCAGCAAACTTGGTAAGCCACAGACCATCTATTTTCACCTGAACTTCTGGAAAACAGATACAAAACAGTAGGGGGGCTATCACAGATCCCTGTGGAACACCACTGGTAACAGGTCTGCTAGTAGAGCTGGTGTCCCCAATTTTGACTGTATGTATTTTGTTTGTGAGCCAGTTGGTAACCCATCTAGTGACATAAGGGTTAATCCCCAGCTGGGTGAGTTTCTCAGTGATGCCTGAGTGAGGGATTGTGTCAAAAGCCTTGGCTAGGCTGAGACAGGCAGTGTGAACTGTTCTGCTTTCATCCAGAGCCTTGGTGACATTCTCAAAGAAGTCCACCACGTTTAGTATGCAAGATCTGCCCTTAATGATGCCAGACTGGGTCAGGTCAAGAGTTTGAAGGTCACCTACATCCTGGTTGATGATGATGATTCTCTCCATGCCTTTTGTGACTTCCCCACTCTGGGTCAGTAATCAAGGAACCTGAATCTTCACCACTGACAGTGGAGAGGGACATTCACTTGGAATACAAATGGTTACACTCAGTATTTCCAGATGCAGACCTCTCTGCATCAAGCACCATTTCCCTTAAGAGCACACAGGGAACATATTCAGCCCAGGGTCTGGAATTCTCAATATCTGTCTCTCCCCAGGTCTCCAATAAGGCTCTCCACTGGCACAGCTGTGTCCAGCACCCTGTCTGTGAAACCAGTTCTTCATGGCCCTGCCACCCTGTAGCTGACACACACACACACACACACGCGCACACACGCACACACACGCACACACACACACACACACACACACACACACACACACACACACACACACACACACACACACACACACACCTGGGAAAGGCTGGCACACATTACCCACTCTACCAACTTTGCCCAGACTATAAGGTAGATTCACTGCCACCAGTAAGTTACTATAAGGCTCTTAAAAGGGTATCCAATTATGCTGAGTGAAGCTATCATTAATACAAATGTTAATGTTGACCAAACAGCCAGGCTTTCAGGAGTGGCCACAGTTATCACCAAATAACTACATGCAAATACTCTCAAAGCTTAAATATTTTCTAAAAAGAACCAGCAACAATGAAAAGTTTAAATATATTTAACAATAAAAGTACATGAAAATACTAAATAGCCATTTACAGTCACAGGAAATATTGAAAATAACACAACTGGAAAGAGTCACACAGTTACAGAAAAACAGTACTTATCTATTCTCACTATATTTTCCTAACTGATCTAGAGAATTACCATTTCTCGTTAGTGAACAGAGCAAGGCAAGATGTGGGTGAGTGGTCCTTGTTGTCAGATTCAAGACAGAATACTTACAGCAATCTCCTGCTAATATTTAAACATTATTTCTGGTTTACAGAATGACATCACACCCATCTGGTCATGTGACTCTGTTTTCCGCACTATCCCCCATCACTAGAAGCTGCCAGGATTTAGCATCTATGTGCTACAACACACACTACACCTTTAACTAAGTTTTATTCTGGAAACCATAAAACAATAAAACCATTCCATTCTTCCTATAGGCGCTACAAACTATTCTCTAGCACAGACATTGTGTCTCTGGCTCCATTCAAAAGTGTAGGATAACATCTTTATGGCTTAACCCAGAAAGTAATTTAATTTCAGATATATTTTAAAGTTAGACAGAGATTAACCTCTTCTCTTTCCAGTATCCTCTGTTAAAACATATACATTTAATTCAGTTACAATAATGCATGTACACTTCTTTTTTTTCCAGCAGGGCACACTGCTGCTACATTTTAATACAAGCAGCTTTACAAATACATGTTTTCAGCACAATCATCTGTGCAAATCAGTTTGATATACAAATGACATATAATTCTTTACAAAATTCCAGCTAGCTGTGCTGGCATATGTTAAACATCCACACCTACTTCTCCTGGCATGGCTGGTAGTACATCCTATTGCCACAGCTTTGCAGATAAGGCTGGTTAGGCTTATGGGTCTATAGATCCCAGGGTCAGTTAATGGACCCACTTTGTACATGGGGATTATGGTTGCTGCTTTCCACTCAGCTAGTACAAAGCCAGTGCTTAGACTAGGAATGAAGAGCATGCTCAGCTGTTCTGCGAACTCCTGTTTTAGGCCATTTAATAAGCAGCATGGGATTTTGTCAGGTCCCATAGAGGCTGTGTTTTTAGCCTTGGAGAGTGCAGCTATGACCGGCTCTCTGGACATACTAGGCAGAGGACTGGTGACAAGTATATTAAGGGGTATGACTGGAGGGGACGGAGGGGGGGTGAAGTTTTCGCCTGACCTGTCTGCTAGCAGGTTAGCAATGTCCTCAGGTTCAGTACAAGTGTTATCATCCACAGCTAGTTCGGCACAAAGCTGGGCTTTCCCTTTTAGACTTTGGATATACCTAGAGAATGCTTTGTGATTTAGTTCTGTAATTAGCTTTAGAGGACAATACCAAAAGAACAATTCTACAAGTACCAGCTCTTCAGAGAAGACACAGACCCAGCCAAATTCTATTTAGTGCTTTAGTTCTTTTTTTAATAATCCAGAATTTAATCAGAATCTAACAAACAACTCAAACATACTGTTTAAAAATGGTGCCAAAACAGTCATGTGGTATACAAACAACTAACCAATACCTGTCCTTGGGTAATAGTAAGTTAAAAAAGTGCCTGAACCAAAATACACTGTATCAGATTTAAAGCAGAAAGGATACTATTCAAAACATTTGTGCTGACAAGAAACATTTAAATGTTAATATGATCACTGAGACAAGGGTATTTTTGTCTGCTCTTATCCTGATCTGCCAGCAGGATTCCCTGCACTCAAGCTATACCTTACAATTCCCTAAAAAGTCCTCCAAACTGACAGCTTCCTGGAGATTAAAAGTGAATTTCTTAACACAAAAACAATTCATTGACTGTTCTGCTAATGCATTATTTTGATATTTATTTTTGATCGCTAAATCATGCTGGTAAATTCTTCAGGCAAATTTTCTGAAAGTTTTTCCTACATAGAAGAAAGGGCATGTTTCACATTGTACAATGTAAACCACATCGAATGACTTACAGTCAAATCTCCAAATCACCAAAAAAATAAGTCAAGCGCTCGGATGTAAGTGCAGGAGCTGCTAACTTATGAACCTGCACTGCTTGCATCTCCTGCATTTAAAGATGCCTGGGGTGAAACGTCCAGTGTTTTTTTTTTTTTTGGGGGGGGGGTGAACCTCTTTCCCAAAAGGACCTAATGTTATGCAATCTTTTATAAGTACACACAGGACATTCTAAAGGTTTTAACAAGTCACTATTACCTAGAATGATTTTCCAAATGTCTTCTAGGATTTCTTTTATTACATTCATGTCTGCCATAACTTGTAAAGGGAATGCTCTTCTAAAGGCAGAGTCTGAGGTTTGTTTTGGAGTGAGTGTGTAAATTTCCACCAATAGTTGTTCAGTTGCCACTTTGTGTAAGATAGGCTTGCCTCTGGCTAATCTAAACAGTGAAACTTCTTGTTGGATCTTTCACAACCAATCGGGGTCGTACCCTCGTGCTAAGAAAAACAATATCAGAGTTACAGACTCCTTTAGAAAGGTTGCATCACTGCTTGGGAGTCTGCTCAATCTGATAAACTGTCCCTTAACAATCCTTTCTTCATATGGAATGGATGCATAGTCTTCTGTGCAAATAATGGTTAACAAGAGAGTTTCTTTTCTATTTATTTTGCCTTCCATGGTATAGATGGTCATGACCAAGTTCAAGTTGATATCCAGATAATGGATCTTGCTCCAATACCCACTCACGATGAATTTCAAAAAGGTTGTGTTGTTGTTGAGGTGGGAGCAATCCATTATCAAAACATTCACTGAATTGCTCTTGTTTTAAGAAATTCTCTTTTAGTGTTCTGGAAGCTGTCAGTTTGGAGGACATTTTAGGGAATTATACGGTATGGCTTGAGTGCAGAGAATCCTGCTGGCAGATCAGGTTAAAAGCTGACAAATACCCTTGTCTCAATGATCATATTAACATTTAAATGTTTCTTGTCAGCACAAAAGTTTTAAATAGTATCCATTCTGCCTTAAATCCAAGTCAGATGCAATGTATTTTGGTACAGGCACTTTTTAACCTATTACTACCTAAGGACAGGCATTGCTTGGTTGTTTGTATTATAATATGATGGTTTTGGCACAATTTTTAAACAGTATGTTTGAGTTGTTTGCTAGATTCTGATGACGTTCTTGTGTGGATTATTAAAAAAAAACAAAAGCGCTAAACAGAATTGTTCTTTTGATTTATTTGTTCTTTACTCTACACTGTTTTGGGGATTTTATTCTAGCTTTAGAGGACTTTACAAGATGTCTAATCTGCTTCTTTATGCTTTGGAGGGAGTTCTTCCTTTGCTGGGATCATTCCCTCTTGTTTTTTGACAGCAGTTTCTTTCTCTTTTCGCATAACCTATTTATACTGGATGTCCAGCAAGCTGGCTTATTTTTTCATGAGGATCTTGATTTGATATGTTCCAGTATGGCAGAGTTTATACATTTATAAAGGTGTTTATACAGGACATTTGTGCACACCTCAGTACAGGGGTCATTGCTTTCAGTGTTAGCAGGAGGTCTGAAACTATTGATGTCATCGGTCAGTAGGCTATAGTTTGCTTTAGAGAATTTTTTTAACCTTTTGCTCCTCAGGGTGGGTCAGGTATGATCATTACTTCAAACGAGATCGATTTATGATCAGACTTTACCAGGCAGGGCCCAATACAAGGGGTGGTGCAGCGATCCCCCATGTTGATGAGCACTATGTCAATGATGTTAGAGCCCCTTATGAGGGTACTGACCATCTCCTCTACAGCATTTGTGTTAAAAGTCCAGGAACCTTTGGGTGGGCACGTTTGTGCTCATATGTTATCCAATCGATGGCAGGATAGTTAAAGTCACCCATGACAAGGGTACTTGGCTGTACCGAGAATGCCTCAAGTAGGTCCAGGTAGGTTGTGTGTTTTTTGTCGTTTATGGTGGCGGACCTATAGCTAACAAAGAATTGGGGGGGGGGGGGGTTTACTTCCTATAGTTAGCTGAACTTGGAGTAACTCTAGAGAGTCGTACTGTTTAACCACAACAGAGGTGTATTTGTCTTTAATGAAGATGAATACTCCTCCTCCCTTGTTTTTTTCATGATAATTTTGTGGTCTGAATGTGTGGAAGGCATTAGAGCCCTGCATGACCAGGTACTCTCTGAGGCCTTGAATCATGTCTCTTGTGACTGCGCAGAAATCAGTATCTTCCAGGGTGAGAAGTGCTTCAAGTGAGTGCAGTTTCTGATTTAGACTTTTACCATAATAACCCTGAGTTTGTTTTGGGAGGATATTTTTACCAGCAGCCTAAAGCCTAGAGGCGACAGGTGAAGACCATCTCTGGCAAAGCAGTGTGGTCTGTCCACATCATCCCAGGATATCAGATACTGGATCCCCCTGGACTGACATCAGCAGCTAAGCCAATTGCTGAAGTCAATAATCTTTTGTTTACATTGTGGCATTATCCTGGGTGAGGGAAGCACACTTGACAAGGCCAATGAGGATGACAGAGCTCTTCAACCTGCTGGCTTTCTGTACAAACTTGGAGATCAACAGAAGCACTGGATAAGTATACAGGAGGCCGGAGGGCCAATCATGAAACACAGCATCCCTTGGGGACTCTCCTACAGGGTGATCAGAGTGAAATATCTTCTGCACCTGTTGACTAAGGGAAAGCAAAGAAGTCATAATGAGGTTGGCCCCAAAATCTGAAAATCAGATATGCAATCACTATGGTGGGAAGCAAATTCAGACTACACAGACCACAACTGACAAATATTTTAGGTTCTATTTTACCACTTCGGAATAATCCTGTTAGAAGTGAAGCATCTGATAATGTGACTTGCTTCTGTGTTATTTTTACATACACCAATGCCTGCACATTATATAACTAATACCCAGAGGCCAAACTTTTTACACACACACACACACACATATATATATATATATATATATATATATATATATATATATATATATATATACATATACACACACACATCCATACACACACACACATACATATATATATATATATATATATATATATATATATATATATATATATATATATATATGCACACACACATACACACATATATATATATATATATACACATACATACACATATATATATATATATATATATATATATATATATATATATATGTATGTGTCTATATATATATATATATATATATATATATATATATACATATACACATACATATACATATGTATACATACATTCATAAATATATATACATATATACATATACATATATATATATATATATATATATATATACACACACACACACAAACACACACATATGTATATAAATATACATATATACAAAAACACACACACATACATACATATTTCCTGTAATTAAGGGACCGTGTATGAGGAATCGGACTACACCTATTAGTCTGTCTACCACAGTGTTGGATTTTCCTAATATATGTGATGCAATTAGAAAGTGGTGTAAAGATATCCCCCATTCCAAAGCCCTCATGTCCTGTCTGCACAAGGGGTAAGAACGGATTCTTCCTTGTCTGTTGATATCCCTAACTACTGACAAGTTGTCATTGCATACTGCGATAGTCCCCTGAGGGACAATATCCCAAAAGGCTTGCAATGCGAGTAGGATGCTCTCTTCTCTAGGAAGCTGTAATGCAACCTGGTCTCCAGGGAAGACTCCAGTGCATTGGACCATCCTTTTCTGGAATGCCACCCTTGCCCCACTCCAGCTGGGAAGCGTCCAGATCACTGGAAGAGGAGAAACAGCCTGCCTGTGACCGGTCATTTAGCTGGATCTGCCAGGGAAGATGATGTTTGCAAATTGGCTTTATAGGGACCCATAAAGGCTGGCCGGAGATAGGCCACTGAACAGCCAAGGTCTATTAGAGGATTTGCATTAAAAATCTTGTGAGCGGGACTAGTGTTATGGCAAGCAATGAAGAACCGCAAGCTTGTAGGATTAATCTTGTTGGAGGGGATGGAACTAACAGCAAGTCCCACACTTGATTTCTTAATGATGTGATGCATCAAAGAAGCAAAGATGCTATCCGGTTTGTGGCATTCAAAAGACAGCCTATGAATTCCAAATTCTATACAGGTGATAATTTGATTTTGCCAGATTTATAGTAATGTACAGGGATCTGGGAATTTGATACAGGTAATCCCTGATCTGTAACAGTTGATGCCTGGTTGGAGCAGTAAGGAGCCAGTCATTTGAGATATGGGAAAAAACTTGCAATCCTTGAGCCTCCGGTGAGCAGCCACTACTGCTGTGGTTTTGAAAGTGAAAAAACCCTGGGGACTGTGGTGAATCCAAAGGGCAGAGCATGGAATTGGTAGTGACTGGCTCCTAGATGTCTCCTGGGGGGCCTGTTTAATTTGACGTGAAAGTACATGAACTGAAGATGTATAGAGCACATCCAATTATCCTTGCACAGAAGCATTAGGATGGACTGAACCATGACCATCTGGAAATTTGACTTCTGCACATATAGATAAAGATTACTTAGGTCCAAATGGGTCTCAGATCCATGGTTTTCTTTGGTACTAAAGGAAGTGGGAGTAAGTTCCGAATCCTCTAAGTTTGGTTGGGAACTCTTGGATGAATCTTATATTTTTTTGTTGGGAAGCCTGCATCCTGAAACAGACAAACAGATTCAGCAATCGCATCAACAGAGTCACCAGAGTATAGAAAAGACGAGAAGTCCATGTGGGTTTTGACTCTGAGAAGCCAACATGCCATTTCACCTCCTGAAAGACCCTCTTTATCAAATTAGAAAAGGAGAAGAAACAAGAGGCAAGGCATGTGTTGTGGCCCAGTACTGTAATTATTTTATTTGCTTTCAGGGATAGAACATTTCTTTACATGGATTTTATACAGGTTTGGCCCAGAAAAAGCTGTCTGGTTAAGTGATTTGTGCATAGTCATTTTGATAGGCAACAGGGGTAAAGGGAATCAGCAATGAACCATTGGATTAGAAAAAAACTGTCCTATGAACTAATTACTGTTTTAAATAAGTTGCCCGACTGTCGGATCTGAGGGAGTTTAAG
The DNA here is from genome assembly GCF_019279795.1 of Protopterus annectens. Classification (NCBI taxonomy): domain Eukaryota; kingdom Metazoa; phylum Chordata; order Ceratodontiformes; family Protopteridae; genus Protopterus; species Protopterus annectens. The sequence goes on along the minus strand of NC_056743.1, from coordinate 162,102,611 downwards.
ATCCGAAGAAAGCCTTACCTGCTCCAACAACTTCAGGTCTGGAGAAATTGGATCCAAGACATTAACAGTTAAATCCAGACCAGCCTATCATCTGTCGGATCATAGTCTTAGGATCCAATGATTTTTTTTTTTGCAGATGTAGGATCCTGAGAACAGAAAAGGTCTAACCGATGGGATCAGAATAGTTCAGGTATCTTTGATCCAAGTGGGCTGTAACTCTCAGCAAACTCCAGTCAGTCAGATCCGAGGGCTAGGATCCAATGGCTATATCAGGCAAGTGTGAAACATTATGGGACCAATCCCAACTGAGCCAAGGATGGTTAGGATCCGATGGAGGCCTTAGGAGCTTTGGATCCTAAGAGGTGGATCTGAAATCGTTGTTGCTGTTCCTTTTTTTTCCTGGGGGGGGGGTGGGGGGGTTTGAGCCCTGAAATAAGCCTCTCTTTTTTTCTTGTCTCTTTTCTTCTCTCTTTTTTTTTAAAGGCATGGAAGAGAACTTACATGCTATGACAAAAGCAAGCCACACTCCGGAAAATCCATGATAGACCATAGCACACAAGTCGGCAGTAGTTCGTGGCACCACTAGGGTGAAAACCATTTGGATCTGCTCTGCCTGGAAACTTCGGACATTAAAGAAATCTGCCAAGCAACAGGGTAGATTCAAAGTCAAAGTTGGGCCCTATGCAGAAAAATGCATGTTGGTAACTTTAAGCAAAAAACATAATAAAGGAATGAGGATTTAAATATTGCTCTTAAAAACTTAGAAAATTAAAAGCATAACTGTCAATAATTTCTAACTTCCCACATCAACAGATAGCCACTAAATTGCCAGAAACCACGTTTTAAGAGAAAACGGATCAAGAAAAATCTGTACCGATTAGAAACAAGCACTGAAACAGTCAGATGCTGCACACAAAACCATTACCTCAACTGCTCTGCACAAGCTCTCAGAACGGCAAGATGGAGAAAAAAAAAACTTGACATAGTTAAGCTTCAGTCTCCTGAATAACACAATCGAAACACCACCAGAAAGTAAGGGAATAGACCAACAATGGGAGCCATTGAAACAGAGAACTCCAAAAAGAATACTCATGTATTTCCCATCAGTACTGCAGAAGAAAAAAACACTACCTCTAGCCAGAAAAAACAAGGAGGCTAAGAAGAAGAGACAGACCACTGGGCTAAAAAGGAGTTTAGCTAAATCAGATGAAATAAATAGACAACACAATATCTGATCAAGGGTTGAAGAAAAAGGGCACCCAAAGGCAGACTAAAAGAACATGGACACCAAGGGAGATATCCGGACAACGGAAAAAAAAAAAAAAAGAAAACTGACACTGTCGCCCAACAGAGGATTACCTCAAAACCAGACAGGGAAAGCAAGATTTTAAAAACAGCAGTAACACAGGTACAGGAAAGCACAGACAAGTACTCAAGCACAACCATATAAGAAGTGAAAAATTCAGCTTAAAGGCAATAAAATCCACATACAACAACACAATTTAAATAGCAAAGGGAAAACAGAAAGGGTGCCAAGGACACCAAGAAGAAAGCAGCAGTAGAAGGAAACAAGGGCAGCAATCCCTGTCTGAGAAAACTATTAAGGGAGGGAGGGAGGATAAAAGGCATTAGACAAGATTGACGGAAAGTAATGAAAAATAGTAACTTAGCTGTGAAAATTTCACCTACTAACTTGCGACCGAAGAAATCCACTTCCGGTCACAATGGCTGCAAGCGAGATCTGGGGAGTTAGCGAGACGGTGATGCATTGTGGGAAGAGGAAGTAGCTCAAGACCCAAAGTCTGGAAAATATGGCTGAGTTGGATCCAAGGATGGGATCCGTAACCCATCAGTGAGGAAGAATGAGAAGGACAACATCAGATATTCATTTTAATACTGTTGATCTGAGATCTGCTGGAAAGCACAGTATTCATTCTCTGAAATACACATGGCCCAGATTTGACAATCACTATCTGAGCTGAAATACTTACAGCATTAGCATTTTACAATGTTATAATAATTTTGCTTTACAATACATTCCATGATTAATATCTCCTAGATATATCCATAGGTTCACAGGTGTGCACTATACTAATTACCACTGAGGCCTTTTTAAGCCTAGCCATGCATCACAAATCTCGGTCAAGTTCTGGTACACATGGTAATTTAAGCAGATGTTTAGGAAATGAAACATTAACAAGCAAGAGCCTGGGAAATTAACCCATTACAGGCTGTGTGTGTCCATTATAGACATGAGTGCCAAACCTGGGGCAAATTTCCAGTTCCCCATCCAAATGTCCAAGTTACACTTGAATTAGGTTAGGGAGCAACTCTGCTTCGCATGGATTGGAAGCCTGTTCCAGAGAATGGGTAGTATCTGGGATACATACCTGCATCTCCAACAAGTCTTATTTATATCACAGCCATGGTTTAAATCTTTAGAATGGGTTATTCTGGTGCTGTTTGTTTTGCAGATATGCAGGAGGTCTATCAGACTGGGATATGAAGATGCCTTGCATGCTAGGTGTAGATTTCCCCTCAACAGCCTTTAGGAGGCAGAACACAGTGACAGGGCTTTGAGGCAGTCTGCATAGAACATGTTATTTATGCTCTGTATTCTCTTACTTAGGAACATCTGTGCATATTCCAAGTGCTGGATGGGCCTAGTTATGCACATGTCCACCACTTTCACAAATGAACACAACAACCCTTAACAGATTGGGGTATAAACACACTGTGGCTAGGATTTCTGGAACTGATGACCAGCTTTCAGAATGAATCCTCCCCTCCCCCATGTTTAGATCTCCTAACTCCCAAAATCTCCTAAAATGACAGGCTTCTGCAATACATAACTATAAACCAATTAAATGATAGCATATCTCTTTGCAGGAAGTAAATACATTATTTTTAAAAAGTATATATAGTGGCAACATGGCATATACCTTGTTAAATTCATACTACCAGAATATTTCTAAAGATGGAATTTGAGGGCATTTATTCCTCTACAAAACTGCTTGTGTTATACTAGAGAATGATATGGAAAAATGTTCACCTACCTCAAAAGAAATTAGCAAATCCAAGTACGAAATTCTTTATGAGGAAAAAGACCCGTGCAACAAGGGCATTAATCTTAAGGCAGGGGGGCAGCATAGAGGTAACGTGAAAGCATTTTTCTCAGTGAAAGAAAAGGGCAGATGCACAAGTCTCCATGAGAAAATGGTGGAAGAGTTAAAGGTACATAAAACAATTCCAGGGACTGATGCACAAACCTGAAATGTTCAGGGACTTCCAAGATGGCTGCACACTGAGTAACAGCTTAATTTCAATTCCCCAGTGTGAAAACGGAAGCAAAGAAAAGAGAGCCAGTGAATTTGTCTTTTTGGGTAAATTTTAGTAACTGGCTAGTAAGTGTACTGCCTGGATGCCAGCAAACAATAAATTCAGAGAACCTGAAAGAAAAACAATCACAAAAAATTAGGAGAAAACACCGGTGTGCAAGAATCCCGCAGCTATTTAACAAAAAGCAGCTCAAGCTTCAGCTTTGATGCAAGATATGACATCCAGTAATACAGAGCTGATTAAAATAAACCAAACATTGAATGAGTATATCAACTCAAATAACAGGCTGGAAAAATGGCAGAAGCTTTGAACAGATACTCAGATGAGCTGATAAAACTGCAAAAATCAGAAGTTGAAATGAAGAAAAGGCTGACTAATTATGAGGCTGTTTGTGAATAGACATTTCAAAAAATGGTAAAATTAGAAAAGAGAGCAAATAGGGAAAACCTGCAATTTCTTGCTGTACCAGAGAAACTGGAAGGAAGAGACTATTAATTTTATGAAAGCACAAATAAGCAACTGGACTGGTATTCCACAGCAGCTGTTAAGTGAAAGGGCACATTGTGTGTATGCTCCAAACCTGGCCATGAGAACACAATTTAGACCTTTAATAGTAAAGATGCAATCTTACCAGCAGGAAGAGTTAATTCTGACAAAACCATGGCAGAAGGACAAAGTACTAAAAGTTGGAGGCAGTAGAGAGTTTGTAGAAAATGAAAACTCACAGAAGATGAGTAAAGTTATTCCAGCAGAGAATGTCAAGTAGCTGGTGTGAGATTCAAGGTGTTGTATCCAGCTGTCTTCAGAACATTTTTTTCCTGGACGGACAAAGCCTTGCAGAACATGCTAAGCAGAAAACACAAAAGTTTGTCCAACAAAAAATGAGCTATCAAACAGAAGGGGATTCTGCTTCTTAGTTTTCTGGTAATAAAGCTCATACAGAGACTATGCCAGTGAAACCTTTTCCCATGTTCCAAACAGACGGAAAAGAGCCCATGAGTTGACTAGAAGAACCAGGAGTAGATTGGAAATAAACCAGAGACTGATATGGGAGACGAGATCAACAGGAAGAAAAACAACTCATAAATTAATGAATTAATATGGGATTACAAAGCATCAATTAACATTTATGAAATATGATGGAACAAGCAAATCTGGAAATATTGGACTTTTCTGACTTTGTTAAACTTGTAGGACGCTCCAAAGCATACACCCTACTTCATGTCATTAATGTCTGTAAGAACATTAAAGAGAGGGAAACAGGAAGGAAAGAGGTAACTGTAAGCAAAACACATTTTGTTCTTAACAGTATTTTTATAATACAGGACATATGCTGCATGCTATAAAGTAAAGCTTTTTTAGTTATTTTGTGTGTAATATGTGTCCCTATTTTTCCTTCTTCCTTCTTTCCTCTTGTTCAGTTTTAAGAAATACAGGCACTGCAATGTAAAAAGAGAAGAAAGCCTGGACACAACAGCATGATACAAGTAAACCTGACATGCTTTTTCTTACTTTTGTCAAGGGGAATGACTGGATTAAAATGCTTGGCTTGATCTACGCAAGTAAATAAAAGAACACTGAATATAATGAAAGGTTTATCCCCAAACAAATAAATGTTCACAGTGCAACATGAGAAGCCTATAGTGGAATGCAACTGTGTATCAGGTTCTCATGTGTCTATGGAGACAAGATGATAAAGGCAATACAACCAGAATACTTCTTTCCTTCAGTGACAAGGAGATGATGTTTTCTAAAAGCATTCAAGTTGTTTTCTACATATGGGAGATGAATAAAGGTAAGAAAAATACAGACAGCACTTTGTGTAAGTAGAAGTGCGTGCTGTACCATGCACCTCAGCATACGTAACCTTCATTATCGGTTAATTCAAGACTCTGATCGTGGCTGTCAATTAGGAGGGTTAAACTTCATTATTTGAAGATGTACATAGTTGTATGCGTTTGTATTAAGTTAATAAGTTCTCGGGGTGTGTTTGAATTTTTTTTTTCTGTTTGAGGGTTTTGATTAAAACAAAATATCTTGTAAGATGTGACACAGGTAAAAATGGATATGACAAGAAACAGAACAATCTGCCAAATGTTTGTGTATGCATGTAACACAAAAGCTAAAACTAGACATTAAAAAAAAAAGCTGTTGTACATAAAACATGGAAATAACTTATCATAATGACAACATTGTTCATATTATCTTTAAATGTGAATGGTATCATAGATGTATTAAAAAAAAGAAAAAGTAGTGAACTATATTAAAAAATGCAAAGTGCAAACAGCTATACTTCAGGAGACACACTTGGAAAGAACCCAGCATGCGACTTGAATAAAGAAAGGATTTAAGGACGGTTATTCAGCAGAATATCTGGGACAAAGAAAATGAGAGTACATAAATTCATTGTGAAAGGAAGTCCAATAGTGATAGAAGAGGGAAAAATAACAATGGTAGATCTGTAGTACTATCACTTCAACGAAACGGCTGAAGTTCAAACACCATATGTTCGAACTTCTAACCTCGAAGTGCAAAAACATTGAAGTCTTAGAACAGCGATTTTTTTTCCCAGGGAAAAAAATTGCTGTTCCAAGAAACACACACACAACACAAGCACACCAAAAGCACAGCAATCCACACACATACACTTAAAATCCTACATCTAACCCTACACTAAACTGTACATACACTATCTATCCACTTACCTTAACCCAAACCCTAACCCTAAGGTCCGTCACTATCGCACACTCACCTAACCCATGCCCTAACCCTAACTCATCTATCTCGCCCCAACCCTAAAGTCTGTCACTATCGCACACCCACCACCCATGCCCTAGCCCTAACTCACCTATCCTGCCCTAACCCTAAAGTCTGTCACTATCGCACACCCACCTCACCTGCGCCCTAACCCTAACTCACCTAACCCATGCCCTAACCCGAACGTCTGCAAAATCGCACACTTACCTGAACCTGACCCGCAACTTTCCACCAGACTGCTGAATATAGCGCAGCCACAGAAACGGCCCACTGAATTCTTTCCCTTGGAAAGAATTTGGTGTTCCGCAGCTTCACGATAATCAGTTTTCAAACTTCACAGTTCGAACATATGGTACTCGAACTGCTGAAGTTTCAATGAACTGATAGGAACCCCTAAGGGACTACTAGCAAGGGAGGAGAAATGCGTTGGCATGCATTTATATTTCACCTAAAACTGCTACAACGGAGCTTAAGAAAATTCTGGGAGAAGCAATCAGTTTTCAGCAGGGAATATTACTTATAGGTTGGAACAGGAATTTGATTTGCAACAGTGAGGATGTATCTGGGGGGGGGGGCTAGAAGGGAAAATATAACAAAAGAGGGTAGACTTTTGAAGAAATGTATGAAGTTATTTGGTATGGAAGATGTGAATTAAGTAGCAGGAGTTCAGAGCAAATTTACGTATTATTCCCCAAGGTACAAAACCTGGACTAGGCTAGACAAAAGTCATACTTCACAGGAATCTTTGCAATTAATTGAAAGTTTTAATAAGCATCCAATAGACTATTTAAGATCATACGCCAATAATACCTAAAATAAAAATGCAGGGTACTAATATAAAAATGAGACACTGGTACTTCCCAACCTATATGTTAAACAGAGAGGAATTTAAGGAATGAGTAGAAGAAATAATTCAGGAGTTATTAGGAGAGAGAAAAAGTTCTTCTGAAGATATAACTAGGAAGTGGGATAAAATTAAAGTGGAGTTTAAACACAGGGTGGAAAGAAAAGAAAAAGAGATATGGTTAAGAATTAACAAGAATTATTTAGAAGGACTGACAAAGGTTAAAGTATTGCATAACAGGGGGGCTCTCACACAACAAGAAGAGGAGCAGTTACAGAGTGCTGAAGAGGAAATCATAGCATACCTCAATAATATGCATGAGTTTAGAAATACTGCTGTTAAGCAACTATTTTTTGATAGTAAGTCCAGATCACAAAAGCTTTTAGCATAACGGCTCAGGCAATAGAAAGTAGAAAGGATTGTTGCCAAGCTTAGAGAGCCTATAACAAGGAAAATAGTCAGAGATTCTGTAGGGGTATTAGAAATATTTTGGAAATTTTATGAAAATCTGTATAAAGCACAGAAGTGCAAAAATCAAGAAAAGTACACATGGAAATGTTTATGGAGGAATTAAATGTGCCACAAAGGTAGATGAAGCTCAGTTAATAAAAGGGTAGGAAGAGATGAGATAAAAATAGTGATATATAACCAATATACAGGAAAGTCTCCAGTAATAGATGGGATTCTTGTGGAAGTTTAGAAGCTAAGCAATAAAGATCTGGTAGGTTTTTAACAGTATTTTAAAAGGAGGAGAAGCATCAATATCCTGGAAGAAAGCGGTAGTGGCTGCATTACCTAAAGATGTAAAGACCCATCAGAGAAAGCTTTATATAGGTCCACTTCAATTGTAAACCATGATTAAAAAAGTGTTTACGTCTACAACGGCTAAAAGAAGTGCCAAGATTGATAGATATGGATCAAGGTAGTTTTGTGGAGGGGAGGAACACATTTGACAACATTAACAGAGCAATGATGATCCACAGGGAAACAGAATGTAAGAATATACCACTGTTGTTGATGAGTCTTGATGCAGAGAAAACATATGATAGAGTAAGCTGGAATTTTATAAGTAGGGCAATGGAAGTATTTGCATTCCCTGATAAAATTATACAGCTGACTAGAATGATATATAAGGGATCTGAGGCAAAAATTAAAGTTGGAATGGGGATCCTCTCTGATACGTTATGTTTGTGCACAGGAACCAGACAGGGGTGTCCTCGTTCCCCTTTGTTATTTGTGTTATATTTATAACCACTGGCAAAGAAAATAAGAAACTCAGAAATTCAAGGATATAATTGGTATGGTACTCAAGAAAAGTTGTTTTTATTTGCAGATGATATTACTGTATACCTTATAAAGCTAAAAACGAAAGTTTAATGTTGTGGAACATTCTGAGATTGTTTCAGGTCTTTTCATAATACAAAATTAATGAATATAAAACAAAGGCAATAGCTGTAAACTATGAACCCACACACAAATCGGTTTGCCAATATCCATATTTATGGTGATATGACAAAATGAAGTACTTAGAAGTACGGATTAAAAATGATTCTGTTGTGGCAACAAAGGATATGTGGGAAGAGATTAAACAAAAGATAATACAAAAACTGAGAAACTGGAAGCTCTGTTTTATGGATATGGATAGCAAGATACAAGCAGTAGAAATGTTTTAGTCCCTTTAGTTTTATACACAGGTCAGGCATATTTTTTATCAACCAAGGAAGAAGTTGTACAGAGCAATTAATAAAAAGTTGAAGGATTTTATCTGGGAGGGGAAGAGGGCAAGAGTAATGTGGGATAAGTTGATCCTTCCAATAGAACAAGGTGATCTGTGACTAAGTGATATGAAGGGGTATTTCAGAGCTACACAGTTAAGGCTCCTATACATAACATAAGCAGTAAGCGATAATTCAAAGTGAAAAGGGATGATGATGAAACGGGGGGGGGGGGAGCTCAGGAAATAAAGAGACTGGGAGTTTGGATGCAGATTCTTAAGGAAAATAAGAATAACCATACAGAATATTAGCCAAATTAATCAATACAAACAAGGCAGCCCCAAAGATATTCAAAGAGAAATACAGGCAAAACATCCAGATGTTATTTTTGTTTTTATTGTGAAAATGTCCATATCACACAGAGGGAATGTAGAAAAGAAGATTAGTAAACTAGAAGTTAAAAAAATAGAAACTGACGTTATGGAATACCTATGAAGTGAAGGATTTGGTGTAGAAGGTCTACCACAGGTTACATCACAGCATGATAGAATGAGCCCTCAAAGTACGGAGAAACAGGAAGATCAGGAGACATCTGAAAAAGAAATATGGACATGGGGAAAAACAAAGAGATTTAACATGGTGTAATATTTATGCAAAGGAGAAAGCAAATCTAATCAATACAAAAAGAGTAACACCAAAGATATTTGAAGAGAAATACAGGCAAAGGAATCCAGACATGGAAAACTTTACAATACAAAAAAATAAGAAGACAGAGAGGAAAATAGAAAAGAAGATTAGTAATGGAGAAGTTACAGAAGTAGAAAATAATGTTATGGAGTACCTGTAAAGTGAAAGATTCAGTGCAGAACATCAAACCCAGAAAGTACCACAGCAGGATAAATCAATGGACATCCAAATTAAGGAGAAACCAGTGGAACGCGAAGCAACTGGTCAGTTGCCACATGAAGATATTTTGGAGACTTCCACAGAAAACCAGGATAAATGTTCACTTAAAGATGGACAGCAAGGGAGGAAACAGGAAACTGTGGCAACTCTGATGCAGTCATAGGCCAGTGAGTTCCCGTATGACAGAGTAATGAATGAAACAGGATGAAATTGAAAAGAACATGCCTCATGAAGATGCTATAGAACTTTATACAGAATGCCCGCAGGAAATGCAGAATGAAAAATGCGCCCGCAGGAAATGCAGAATGAAAAATGTGCCCTCAGTTTAGAACAAAATTAGCTAAGAGAAGAGTTGCTTGATTTAATAGAGATAGACATACTAAGATCTATGAAAGAAATGGACTGCAGAAGGTAAGTAAAACCCAAAAAGTCAGAAGTTGGCAAAACAAATGAACACAGTAATTAGACCATCCACAGAGATCCATGTGATATAACAGAAGCAAACAGGATATATGACTGTGCAGTTAAATTAATAGATAAAATTCTACCACAAGAACACAGGGTAGTAAGGGGAAAGGAAGGGGAGAAATGGAATACTATCCATGGAAGTATCTAATAGAGAAAACTATAAAGCAATTAAGACAAGAAGTCTCACTGTTAGAAGAAAATAGAAGAGGGAACAGAGCAATAAAGTACTCAGAAAGACAGACGCGATACAAGCAATGATGAGTATTATAACTGATCAGGATTTATCATGCACTATTGCAAATAAACTAAAAAATAGCACAGGCAGAAAAACTTAGAAGATACATACATACATATAAAGGAAAAGTACAAAATAAGCAATTTATTGATTACCCCAAAAAGTTTTATAGAGAACTGGGAAACAAGGTAAAAGGAACTGAAAGACCACCCAAAAAAAGAAGAAATAGATAGATTTTGAGAAGTACTTCTGAAGATCCTATGGAACATAAGAAAGATGCTAAATGGAAAGAAGTAAAAAAAAAGAATAAGAAGTTTAAAGGTACAGGATATGAAATGGGATGAAGTACCAGCCAGAGAGATTGAAACAAAGTTAAGGAAAGCTTCTAACAGGAAAACCCCAAGCCCAGATGCCGTACCTAAGTTCTGGTTAAAAGAATTTACATCTTTGCTCGAAGATTTAGTCATGAGTAAGAACTATTTATATGCACACCGTAAACAGACACCAACCTGGCTAACAACAGGAAAAACGATGATCCTACTTAAGAGTGTACCTGAGAGCTACCATAAAAATTATGGACCAATAACTTGCCTTCCGCTGACGTATAAACTATACACTGGAATTTATGCCGATAAAGTTAATAGTCATTTAGAAGAAAACTTAATTATGGCAATAGAACAAAAGGGCAATAAAAGAAAGCCATACGGAACAAAGGAACATTTGTTACTAAAAAGAGTCATAGTAAGAACTGTAAAAAGGGGAAGAAGCTAAGTATCGCATAGATTGACTACAAAAAAGCATTTGATAGCTATCCCACATTCATGGATAAAAGAGAGTGCTTAAAAATGTGCAATATACAACTTGCATGGACAAATTACATCATAGCAAACATGAAACAGTGGCAAACCACTCTGCAGTTAAGCCAAGATAAAAGACCTATTACTATTCCAGGGATAAAAATCCAAAGAGGGATATTCCAGGGTGACTCTCTGTCACCATTGGTCTTCTGCCTTGCCCTTAACCCATTAAGCTGTCTGCTTAACAGATTAGGTCATGGCTATAATTTGGCACCCAGAAAGCAACAAGTGTAAAGACTTCTCATCTTCTCTTTGTCAATGGTTTAAAACTGTATAGCTCATCAGATGAGGAACTGAAAGGACAACTGCAAGTAGCCAAAACTTTTTCAGATGGCATAAGAATGTCATTTGGTCTTCATAAATGTGCAAAGGCAACCTTTAAAGCACGAAAGCTGCAGCACCAAGAAAACATCAGTTTGGGACAATAATGTGATATAAAAGAAGTTGAGCAAGATGGAGTGTATAAATAATTGGGAACTGATAAAGGATCAACAGAAAACATGAACAGATGCAAATAAAACTTAGTAAGGAATATTTTAGAATATTTAAATTAATCCTGAAAACAGCATTGACATATAGGAACAAAATTCAAGCTATAAACTAATTTGCTCTTCCTATCTGAACTTACACTTTTGGAGTGATTGACTGGCCCCTAAAGGGGCTGGATAGATTAGACAGGAAAACAAGAAGAATGCTTCATGCTCATCAAATGATGTATAAAAATCAGTGCATACCAAGACTGTATATATATTCCCAATTCTGAAGGAGGTATGTGCCTCCTTGAAATTGATTACATGTACAGATCTGCAATTGTGGGACTGCATACATATCTGCTGACCTCACAAGACCCAAATATAGTGAAAGTTTTGAAACATGAGGAGAATAAATCTAAGATTACTTCCCTTCTTGGTCTAGCAGAAGTATATCAGCTTCAAGCGGGAATGGAAATCAAACCAGAAGTAAATAAAAATCAGGCATCAACTGAATGTGTCAAAAAACAAAAGAAAAAAAGGTGAAGGATCATATAAGAAGGCAAGAAATGTGGAAAATGCATAAATATAGTTGCAAGTATAGAAATCTCCTGCAAGAACCTCGTGCTAATCAGGACTGAACATAGGAATGGTTAAGGAGAGGCGAATTCAAACCAAAAGATGAAAGGTTAATACTGGTAACCCAAGACAGTGGGCTACGTACACGTTGATTTACAAAGTGCATTGAACATGTGGGAGAAACAGACAAATGTGGGTTTTGTAAAGCAGAATTGGAAACAGTTGCACACCTAGTTGCTGGTTGTGATACATTAATGGCAAAAGGACTAATAACTGAAAGGCATAATAATGTGGCAAGACTGCTGCACTGGGGATTGTGCAAACATTATAATACTGAAGTAGTTGAAAAACACTCATAGAAAACGATGAAGTCTACATCACATGGGATCACCCATAACCAACAGTTCAAAAGGCAGATGCGAGAAAACTCTGCGGACCTTGTGTGTATGTGTGTGTGTGTGTGTGTGTGTGTGTGTGTGTGTGTGTGTGTGTGTGTGTGTGTGTGTATTATGGGATATACTGGTCCATGAAAAGACAAAAGTAGCACTGATCATTGAAATCACTACACCCAATGAATACAGTGTCCTGCATACAGGGAGACACCAAGACATAAAATATCAGGATTTGCAGGCAGAAACGAGAGCAATGTGGAAGGAAAAATACCCAGACAGTTCCAAACGTAATAGGAGTAACGTTGCTTATAAAAAATAATCTACAATCATATTTAGATATATTACGAATGCATGCAGCTCCATACGAATTGCAGGAGGAGTCATTATTGGGCACATTGCAGGTGCTGTGAACAGCACTTCTGGCTGACATCAAAGACTGAAATAATACCAGTTTCATGAATTTTAATCATACTTTGGCTTAGGAATGGCATTGATTCCCATCATGGTATTAGAAACCCAGAAGATTTGAAGACATTAAAAAATATTACATTAATAAAGTAGTAGAGAGTATTACCTTACCTATCAAGGAAGGATATCAGAGTACAGGCAAACAGAAAGAAATAGGTGAATCCTAAGCAAAAGACCTGCAATGGCAGAGTTTTTAGCAGAATCTAGAACAGAAGCTGTTAAAAAGGGATAATTAATACAGCATATAAAATACTGAATGATAATTACCGGAATCAATCACAGGAGGCTAGAAAGGACTGGAAAGAGAGATCAGATAAGCAATTCACAAAGAAACAATGGGAGTATATATGTATGGCTTCCAAATATGCAACAAAGTCTATAAGACTTAGGATCTTTGTTTAGAAGTGTTTGCATAAGTACTTCTACACCGCAAGCAGACTCTAAAGAATTTTTCTTGAGGTAGATTGCAAATGTTGGAGGCGTGATGAGGAAGAAAGAGCTAATTGGGAACATATTTTTGGGACTGTAATGAGGTGTCAGACTTTAAAAATCCCCTGCAGACTACTCTGTCAGAAACATCAGGTAAACAAATTGGTGTAACTACGGAAATTATTTTTTTTGAGCCGTAATACAGAATCAGAATAACCTTGACACAGTAAGGCCTTGCTCAGTTTAATTATAGTAGCTTCCAAAAAGCAGTTAATAGAAAACGGAGATCAAAGTCTGAACCAACTGCTCTAGAAATAGTGAATATAGTAACCAAGATTAAAGAACTGAAAGTGGGATCTTTAGAAAAGAGTAGGAACAAATTACACAGAAATGAAAATGGGGACTGCGGGAACAATATATATAGAATAATGTTTTGGAGGAGGAATGAGGTTTAAGGGAAGGCAGGAATTGAATGAGCTATGTAATGTTTGAATGACAATGACTGTACAGATTATAAGTGATGCACAATGTTTGTAACTAAAATATGTCAATATGGTTTGTTTTCATTTATATAAATGTTTGCTTATGTCATAAATTATGTTTCTTGTTTAAAAAGAAAAGAATTTGATGTTGGGTAACCAGGATCAATGATCTATCCAGCATGGGAAGAATAAGAAAAGTGAATAAGACATGCACTAACTCCCTTTCAAATACATGCACATATGTACTGTTACAACAATAACTATGGTGATCCATGTGATGACTCCCTCAGTGACAATGATTTGTAGAAGTGGTTTATTGGTGGCTCTTCCTGGTTTACATTTTCTAAACTTAAAGGAATTCATGTTATGAGAGCGCTGCCTGGTGATAAAAGCAGGATTGTATCGGACATTGTCCAAAGATCTTGCATGTACAGTTTTATCAAGTAAAAACAACCTTTTTATTATCAAGTGTTAACATGCTTAAGGGGAAGCAACAATTGCCTACTTTGTTGAGTGAAAAAAACATATAAAATGTGTTCTCAATATCAGCTTAATGTTCTACTACTACAAATGGTAACATATTTCTCTTCTCTACCACCAAGTGCTTAAAATGGAAACTACAGAACATAGAATGCCTTACTCCCAGTTGTCTGTGCTGGTGAAGTGGCGGAGGGTGTTCCCTTGGAAGTCCTGCAGGGTGGTTGTGCCAGAAATGGATGAGGTATACAGCTGGTTGGGATTGAAGGGATTAAACTTCATGCCGGTAATTGACCCACCAGCACCAATCTATAAGACAGGGAGATGAACAGTCAATCAGCAAGCAGGAAAGGGAGAAGGTGGCAAAACACATAAAACCACTTAAAAGATATGCCTGGGTGCAAAATTTGACCCATCCTATGATTTAGTAGGACAGTGATCCTGAAAACTAATCCTGAGTTCCATGCTACAACAAAACCAAAACCTTGTGCAACCGTTTGAAAAAATTACACAGCAATGACACCTCAGCAAATGTGAAATACATAACATGTCCAATATTCTTATGTTAAGTTGTTATCCAAACTGGGTATTACCTCTTTAATGACAATACATGAGGTTAATAGAGTGTAAATGGAAATAATGTTAATATGGTTTGTTTGTTTTTTCTACTAAAGTATGTGTGCCTATGTCTTAAGTGATAATTTAATAAAGATGAGGTTAGTAGAACTACCATATGCACCCTCTGAGAGCACTATCTAGCTAATATGACAATACAGGAAGTGCATGAGCCCACCATAAGCATCCACTGAGAACACCCTTTTGCAACTGTGACAACACATGAGGTTAGTGAGACCAAGATAAGCAGGTGCTGAGAACACATATTAGCAAACAAGACAATACATGAGATTAGTTGCCCAGCTAAAAGCAACCTCTGAGAATATACTTTAGCAATGTGACAATCCATGATGTCAGTGGGCCCAGCATAAGCAGCCTCTGAGAAGAGCAAGTTATGTTACCCGCCCCTAAGCTTTCTTGACAGAGTGCAATGAAAATTAACCATTTAACAACAAGAACAACAACGAATTTACATTTTAGGTTACATTTTATTAATTTTTGCTGCTGAGTGTGTAGTATGTTGCAAAATAAGAAGTTATGTACCTACCATAACGTTCCATGTTAGTTGTCGTCTTCTCGCCTTCTTTCTTGCTGGATGGGTTCGGAGCCGATCCTCGGCTCCGACTCAGCCAATACTAAAGCTCGAGAGCTAATTCCACCGGCTCGAGGCTCCCCTATATCCCACAATGCTAGGCGGTAACTACTTAGATCTCGTTTGATAGCTAGACCAAGCAATTCTAGTCTCCATAGTATGGAGAAGGGTAACCTACCTCTATATAAACCAGAGTGTAAGGTATCCCAGACCTAACAAAAGGGGAAATAGAGGTGGTAGAATGTGTGGGAATGAAACTCCTCCAGAGGAAGATCACAAAATGAATTCCTATCGGTCTGTCCAGGCTTGGGGGAAGGAGGGTGGGACGCAAGAAAGAAGGCGAGAAGAAGACAACTAACATGGAACGTTATGGTAGGTACATAACTTCTTAATGTTAAGTTGTCTATCTCACCTTCATTCTTGCTGGATGGGACCGCGTCCCTAGCACCTTATCCCGGATGGCCTATCGGAACAGACTCTTGAGAACAGTGGAACCAAAGTTGGCATGGTTTCTGGAGGCCATGTCCAATTTGTAATGTGAAATGAAGGTATGAGAAGCCCAAGTGGCTGCTGCACAAATGGAATCTATTGGCAGCCTGTCCTGAAAAGCTATGGATGTAGCTAATGCCCTAGTTGAATGAGCTCTAGGTCTTGAAGGTAGTTTTTGATGTCTGATCTCATAGATGAATGTAATTGTAGAGGTGAGCCATCTAGAAAGGGAAACTTTAGTAACTGGAAGGCCCGATTTCCCTTCTGCATATGATAGAAAAAGCTGATCAGATTTCCTGAATTGTTTAGTTCTGTCTAAATAATATCTAAGTTGGCGGTGAACATCCAGAAAATGTAGCTTTTGTTCCGACCTGTTGGAATAGTTAGGGAAAAAGACGGGAAGATCAATTGTTTGGTTTAGGTTTGTTTGAGAGGAAACCTTAGGTAAAAAGGAAGGATTAGTATGGAGGGATACCCTATCTTTGTGAAACACTAAGTAAGGTGGGCGACTGCACAGAGCATGGAGTTCAGATATCCTTCTCGCTGAAGTTATGGCTACTAGAAAAAGTGTCTTCCATGAAAGCAACTTCAGGGAACATGAAGCCACTGGTTCGAAAGGTGGAAGGATTAAGGATGCCAGAACCAAGTTCAAGTCCCATTGAGGCGGGGGATCTTTGATTGGAGGTTTGAGAAGAAAAACACCCCTTAAAAGGCTTTGCAGAGCTTGTGAGCCATGATGCTAGACTCCGATACACCTACATGATAATTAGATATAGCAGCCAACTGAACTCTAATGGTAGATGAAGAAGAGCCTAAATGAAAGAGTTCTGCTAGAAAGTCCAGAATAGACTGGATAGGTGCAGTGAAGGGATCTATATTTTTTGATGTTGCCCAAAAGGAGAAGCGTTTCCATTTGCTATTATAAATCTTCCGGGTAGAAGATTTATGAGAGGTTATCAAGATATCCCGGACCGAGCGAGATATTAAGGGAAGCCTGGCTAGGGTCGGAACCGGAGAAACCACGCTGTGAGGTTGAGAGAATGAAGAGACTGGTGCAGCTGGCCCGATTGGTGGGTCAACAATCTGGCAGTTGGTCCAGATGCCAAGGCTGCTCCAAAAGGTAACGATGAAGGAACGGAAACCATATCTGTCGAGGCCAGTAAGGGGCAATGAGGATCATTGTCACTCTCAAGGCGATTGCTTTCTGAATTAGTTGAGTTATCAGTGGAAAGGGGGGAAAGGCATACAGAAGTCCCCGGGGCCAATCGTGGACTAGAGTGCCTCTGGTGGGATGGCCTGGTAATGGGAAGAGAGTGAAGAAGTCGTGACACTTGCTGTTTTGGGGAGTAGCAAAAAGATCGCAGCAAGGCTGGCCCCATCTTTGGAACACTTCTCCCAGTACTGATTTCTTCAGAGACCACTCGTGGGGCATGAGAATTGCCCTGCTCAACTTGTCTGCAATCACATTGGATTTTCCAGGAATGTGCGTTGCTACCAGAAAACGCTGAGAAGAGATCGCCCATTGCCAAAGTCTGAGTGCCTCTCGACATAAGGGGTATGATCTGGTTCCGCCTTGTTTGTTGATGTACCACACTACGGACATGTTGTCCGTCTGAATTGCAATAGTCCCTGTGGGAAGAGAGTCGTGAAGGGCTTGCAACGCTAAAAGCACTGCTCTCATCTCTAAGACATTTATGTGCAAGTGGCACTCGAAAGGTTGCCACGTGCCCTGGACTGTCCTGCCCTGATAATGCCCCCCCCCCTTGTCAACGTGGCGACTGGGGGGGGGGGGAGTGAAGGGTCTTCCTTGGAGAAGCTGAGGTGATGTGATCCACCAAGACAGTTGATTCTTGCATGATTGAGTCAACAATATGGTGTGGAATATCGGGAGCTGTTGGAAGGACCATTGAGTAAACAGCATCCATTGGAGGATCCTCATGTGGAAGCGAGCTAAGGGGAGAAGAGGGATAGCTGCTGCCATGAGTCCTAATACCTTCAAAACTAGTCTGGCTTTGACTTTGTTGCATTGTAAGAGAAGGTAAACTTGTTTGCGGATGTCTGACACTCTCTGCTCTGTGAGTCTGGCTGAAAGATTGAGTGTGTTTAATGTGGCGCCTCTAAAGGTAATAGATTGACAAGGCGACAAGGCAGATTTTTCGAAATTTATTGAAATGCCTAGAGCTTGGCAAGTTTGGATAGTGAAGTCTCTGGATAGAAGTAGTTGATGTCTGGTGGTGGCAGTAAGGAGCCAGTCGTCTAAATATGGAAACACCTGGAATCCTTGACGTCTCAAGTGAGCCGCGATCACTGCCATGCATCTGGCAAATACTCGGGGGGCTGTAGTGAGACCAAAGGGCAGGGCTTTGAACTGATAGTGACTGGCTCCCAGCCTGAAGCGGGGAAATCTCCTGGAGCGTCTGTTCATCTTTATATGGTAGTACGCGTCCTGAAGATCTATCGAGCACATCCAATTGTCCTGACCCAAGAAGGGTACAATGGACTGTAGCGTGACCATCCGGAATTTTGTTTTTCTGACATACTTGTTTAAGTTGCTGAGATCCAGTATGGGTCTCCAGTCCCCTGTTTTTTTTAGTACCAAAAAGAATTTGGAGTAGATTCCGGATCCTTGTTGGTCTGCTGGGACTGATTGGATAGCTCTTTTTGATAGCAGCTTTGAAATTTCTAGGGCTACTTGTTCCCTTAAACTGGGTGGAACGTCTGGAAGGGATCCTTTGGGTTGGGATGGAATGTGAATAAAGGGAATTCTGTAACCCTCGGATATGATCGACTGTACCCATTTGTTTTGTGTAAGGGAAAGCCAGGCTTTTGGGTACAGAGATAATCTTCCCCCGACTGCCTCCGAAGGTGGACAGCCGGGCAGCACCTCAGGGATGCTGAAAGGGTTTATCAGAGAAAGTTTCTCTGCTACCCTGGTTTTGCGGACCTCCTCTGCCTCTAGGGCAGCGTCTATTATTATTCCCCCCTCTGCCTCTAGAGGGGAATCGACCTTGTGCGTCAGATGAGACTCCCTGGGTTTGTTTGCGGAACCACATCTTTCCTCCCCTCTGACCTTTGGGATAAGGCCTAGAAGGAGTAGAAAAACGGACTCCCACGGCAGAGAGAGTCTTACCTTCCACCTCGCACCTAGTCAATGTATCCTTCACCTGAGGACCAAACAAGGATGATCCATCAAAGGGGGAATTGGTGAAGGACGCCTTGAAAGGGTCCGCAAAGTTGCACAGCCGCACCCAGGCGTGATGCCATAGGGCAACGCCTGTGCCTGTGGCTCTACTCGCCCCATCCGCAGCATATGAGATAAGCCGCATGGAGGAGTTAATGATGGAGTTCAGGGTTGCCAACTGGGAGTTCATTCTGTCTTGGAACCCCTCAGCTGTTGGATCCTTTACCTCTTCACTCATATCCTTGAGTAAATCTCTCTGGAGACGAGTGAAGTGACATAAATAGTTCAGCAACCGCATTGAAAAGGTCTCTGATGAAAACATCCACTTACCGTACCTGTCCATGGTCCTAGATTCCTTATTAGGAGGATGGACAGGTACCGAAGGATCGGCTAACTCCTTCTTAGTGGCTGTGGCCACCACCATGGCATCGACGGAGACACCTTTAGATAAAAAATCTTTATCTCTAGGGGCAGTAATAAATTTAGACGGCCTCTTCAGGGTGGGTTCCACTGAATCAGGAGCCGTCCAGGCCTTCCTTGCCACCACTTCCATAAGGGGGTCAAAAGGAGGGGACACCCAGGAGGTAGAAGGGCGAGAGCCGAACACCTCAAGGTACACGGACTCATCCTCTGAAGGGTTAAGGGCTGGCCAATTCCCCCTCTGTTTCAGGATCTCAAGGATGTCAGCAAAGGAGACATCCTCAGAGGGGGATTGAGGGGAACCTTCAGATTCCTCTAAGTCAGTGTCAGAGGTGATAGACTAAGGGGAGTCAATGTGCTTCCTCTTGCACTGCCTCTTCCTAGGGGGTTCTCCTACCGGGTCAGGAGAGGCCTCGGAAGAGGAGGAAATTCCCAATGGGAAAACTTGAGGAGTTGGCTCTCTGCGGTCTGAAGCAAGGGTGTGGGTAGAAATCACCGCAGGCACTGATGATGGAGGGGCTGATGGAGCCGACTGTGGGGCAGACTCTGGTTCTAGCACGCTCCGCATGACCTCGAAGGCACCCCTATCGGGCAAGGCCGGAGGTCCCCGCTCCGAAGAGACCAGGACCCCCCCGGCACCAACAGGGACGGCTCCGAGGCCGATGTCGGAGCCAAACTCACCAGCGCCGAAGCACCGAGAGGGAGAGCGGGGTCGGACAAGGGTCCGATGCCACTCGCCCCCTCGGAGCCGACGAGGGAAGCTCGGCGCCGAGATCCCTCCAAAGAGGAGATCGGAGCAGACGACGGAGCTGAAAGGGAAGGTATCGGATCCCACGCACTGACAGTCATGGCTCCGATGAGCCCCGGCTCCGAGCTCAAAGTAGTCTGAGGAGGAACACATTGAGGGACAGAAATAGCCACTGACCGATGAGTCGGGCTATGAAGCATTTGGGACAGCGCCTCAGACTTGAGAAGTCTACTCACTACCATTTGCAAATCGTGGTCAGATAGCCTGGAAGACCGTGAGGAATGCGATCTATGGCTCCGCTCCGAAAGAAGAGGGGACCTTGGCGCCGAGTGAACGGAGCCGATGGAGGGAGACCTAGATCTGTTTCTTAAAGGTTGCTCCGATAAAAGTATCAGAGCCAACTGAGTCTTATCAGCCTCGACTCCGGCCGGAGCCGAGGTAATAGTATGAGGCTTAGAAACATCGGCTTCAGCCGGAGCCGATGTTGAAGCAGTTTTGATGCTTCAGAGTCGGCTCTGAAGCTGGAGCCGACTGTCTGGAAGTCTTAGAAGGCTTCCCCAACACAGACTGGGTCGGGGGGCCTTCAGGCTTTAATAAGCCACGCAAAATTAATTTATTTTTGCGTTCCTGCAGGACTCTAGGGCTGAAACCATGACACACAGCACATGAGTCCTGCAGGTGCAAAGGTCCCAGGCAATACACACAAGAAGTGTGACCGTCTGTCAGAGACATTTTCTGACAGCACGAATCACACTTCTTGAAGCCCGAGACCTTTGAATCTTTAGACATTGTAAGATTAGTGTTTAATAAAAAACACACAAACACACAAGCACACCTTAAAACAAAAATATAAAACCAGTCACACAGAAGGACCAGGAAGGGGAAGAGGCCTAAGGCCTAACTTGTAAAAGGGGAATACAAGGGTCAATTAAACACTAAGGGGGACCCGATTAACTCTAGGAAACTATTAAAACTAAATTTTATACTAAGGGGGAGAAAAATAGGTCTAAAAGGATTATTTTAGAAAAATAACTCTACTAACCTGTCAGAGCCGGTAGAAAAAGCACCTCCTCAGCTAAGCGGCAAACGAGATCTGAGTAGTTACCGCCTAGCATTGTGGGATATAGGGGAGCCTCGAGCCGGTGGAATTAGCTCTCAAGCTTTAGTATTGGCCGAGTCGGAGCCGAGGATCGGCTCCGAACCCATCCAGCAAGAATTAAGGCGAGATAGACAACTTAACATCACTGCTTGCAAGTTTCCTACACTAGACCACGTTTTAAAAGTATATTTTTACATCAAGTTGTCATTCAAACTAGGTATTAACACCAGCTACACTGATCACACTGTCGTTAATCTTGCTTAAAATGCATGTATGAGGGTTGCTTTTAGTGTCAACTGAAAAAGAAATGCAAAAGTCAGCTTTTCTTGTTCATATGAAAATATTTTCTTACATTTAAATTTTCATTTTACTCTCAGCCCTAAACGACTGCAGTCCTATCTGCTGGCAGTCAGGAATGAGATAGCCAGGAGGGACATTAATGAGTTAATAAAGTTGCTAATAACGTCAAGTTCTACATTACATAATGTTTATGTACTATGCAGCCTTCCTGTAGTTGTACTACTCATTAGTTCAGCTGAAAAACACAATAATCAAAATCTCTTCACATAAACGAGAAGAACTATCCTGTCTCCATTTTTTAATTCTGATCCTAAGGATCTTATGCTGTCTGGTCAATTTAAAAGTCCTTCATCACAACAATGTATCCATTAACAGTTCCTGGGCACCCACTGCTCTTCAGTTTAAGGACCTGGAATAGTATTTGCTACCAAAAAGATGGCATACATTTTCAAACTGGAACATGTTGTAAATGTATCCTGAAATCCTGTGTACTATGGAAAATCCAGCAACTAGTCATGAGACTACACATTTTGACTTCTTGCCGCAGGTTCAGTTAAACTCACTTGCGTATTAATATCAACAAAAATTTAATTTTTTGAAGCCAATACTATGAAAACAGCAACAATGCTAAGAATTCTAATTAAGTTCCCTCTGGAAAAGCAGAACATCATCAAACTCTCTGTTCAAGAAGTTATTAAGGTAATTTTCAGCCACTCGCGTTAAATGATGAAAACCACTGTGGTACTATAATGGAGATGATGAGAACTAGGGAAAAGTATTATCACAACCCTAAAATTAAGGAACAGATAGGGATAAGTGGCTTCAGCTCCAAGACCGACTGGTTTGGTAAAAGAATAAAGAAATGTTTGCAGAGGCTAATTTCATCTAAAAAAATGGATGGAATATTGTTTGCAATTAGAAGACTAAGTTTTCAGCTGTCAATGTGAACAGGGATGTTTAACAAGAGCAAACAGTACAGTTTTGTACCTACCATAAATGTAGATGTTCGAGGATCTCCATTGCTGCAGTCCTGACTAATGGGTACTCCGCTGCCCACCATCGGCCCGAATACCAAAGGGCTAGATCTGGCGTCGGTCATGGCGCCCGAGACTGACGTGGTGTCAGTATAAATGCGCATGACCGACGCCATAACATCAGTCTTTCTTGCCTCAGACGTCAGAATGCAAAAAAAAACACCACCCAAAAACCCCAAACTAAAAAGAAAAAGGGGGAAGGAGGGAGGGAAAATTGGACTGCAGCAATGGAGATCCTCGAACATCTACATTTATGGTAGGTACAAAACTGTACTATGTTCGTCGTCTCCCATTGCTGCAGTCCTGACTAATGGGTAGAATCCCAGAGCAACGGAAAAAAAGGGAGGTTGGTCAACTAAATAGCCTGAGGAGCTGCAGACATGCCTTGTAAGACTGCAGCGGCAAACCCAGCCCTAGACCTAGAATAAAGAGGCAAATGATAATGCTTTGTAAAGGTATGTACAGAACTCCAGGTAGCTGCCTCTAGAATGTCTTTAGTAGCTACCCCTCTTAAAAAAGCAGTAGATGTGGTCGTAGCCCTAGTAGAATGAGGCCTGATCCCAACTGGAACCTCTTTTCCATGATGAGAATAACAAAAAGCAATACAATGGCCAATCCACTTGGAAATAGTTTGTTTCGAGACAGCTTTTCCACGTGAAGTCACAGCAAACGAAACAAATAACTGTTGAGAACTTCTGAACTCTTTGGTTCTGAACAAATAATATCGTAACTGCCTATGTACATCCAAAGAATGCAAAACTTTTTCCCCTTCAGTTTGGGGGTTAGCATAAAAAGCAGGCAAATGTATAGATTGGTTCAATGCCACATTAGAAATCACTTTAGGCAGAAAAGTAGGATTAGTACGCAAGGAAACTCTGTCCCGGTGAAAAATCAGAAAAGGTTCCACTGCCATGAGAGCCTGTAATTCAGATACCCTTCTAGCAGAAGTAACAGCCAATAAAAAAGCAGTCTTCCAAGACAACAACTTCAAGTCAGCCGTAGCTGCAGGTTCAAAAGGAGGCAGAGTCAGCTTTTCCAAAACAAAATTAAGATCCCAAGTAGGAGTAGGAGCCCTCCGTGGGGGTCTTATATTCTTTGCCCCTCTAAGAAACTGTTTAAGCAATGGATGTGAAAATAAAGGAGGGTCACCATCATAGTGAGCAGAAATAGCTGCAGCATGCACTTTAACAGAAGAGAAAGACAAACCCTTGTCCAATAACATAGTCAAATATTGCAATGTACAACTCAAATCAGGCAATGTGACATCAAAGCCTTCAGCTGAACTCCAAAGAAAAAATCTCTTCCATTTATCAGCATAAACTTTTCGAGTACTAGGACGCCTGGTTTCCAAAAGAACATCCAAAACTTGTTGAGGGAGCTGAAAGCCCTCATTCTCTAAAACTGAATGCGCCAGGCTGTCAGGTGTAGGGATTGCACCCTGACACTGAGAAAATGATTGTTTTCTTGAGACAATAAGTGAGGAATCCGTGGTAATGGCCAAGGGGCCCCCTGAATTAAGCTCCTCAACAGAGGGTACCAATGCTGACGAGGCCAATCCGGTGCTATAAGGATCATGCACGGTTTGTCCCTCCTGACTTTCAACAGGACTTTTGGAAGAAGAGGCAGAGGAGGAAAGGCATACACGTGAAGGTTGCTCCAACTGAAGGATAGTGCATCTATTTTCCAGGCTTTCGGATGAAACAGCCTTGTGCAAAACAGAGGTAGTTGGAAATTCAGAGGAGAAGCGAACAGATCTATGTCTGGAGTTCCCCAAGCCATGGTCAACTGACGAAACACCTGAGGATCCAACTGCCATTCGTGAGGATCCACCATTTGCCTGCTCAGAACATCCGCTAACTAATTCTGTACCCCTGGCAGAAACTGTGCTCGAAGAGTGATGTGCAGATTCAAAGCAGTTTCCCATAACAGCATTGCTTGTCTGCAAAGAGGGTAAGAATGAGTTCCCCCCTGCTTGTTGATGTACCACATGACAGTTGTGTTGTCTGTTCGAATCAACACCAGTCCCGGTCGAAGTAGATCCTTGAATGCTTTTAAGGCAAATTGAACTGCCAGCATCTCCTTCATATTGATATGCAAGTGAAGCAACTCCGGGGACCAAAGGTCTTGAATCCATTTTCCTTTGAAATGAGCACCCCAGGCTGACTCTGAGGCGTCTGTCGTTAATATCTGACTTGCCTCTGGTTGGGTCACAGAGAGTCCCTTGTTTAGGTGACATTCCTGAGCCCACCACACAAATTCCTTCTGAATGCAAGGAAGAATCCGAATGACAGTGTCCAAATCGTGGCTGTGTTGAGTCCAAACGCTTTTGAGATACCATTGTAACTTCCTCATATGCAGTTTGGCATTGGGAAGTACTAGAATGCAAGATGCCATGAACCCCAAGGCTTGAAGGACTGTCCTTGCAGTCAGCCTGGACAGTACTGATAGCTGTAGGAAGTACTGGTGAAGATTTCTTTGTTTGTCCGGGGTAAGAAATGCCATCTGAGTCGCTGTATTCAGTCTCACGCCCAGAAAACACATCTCTCGTGAGGGTACTAGACTGAACTTTATTTCGTTCACAG
Source organism: Protopterus annectens (assembly GCF_019279795.1). Classification (NCBI taxonomy): domain Eukaryota; kingdom Metazoa; phylum Chordata; order Ceratodontiformes; family Protopteridae; genus Protopterus; species Protopterus annectens. The sequence continues at coordinate 162,077,133 of NC_056743.1, read as the reverse complement.
AATACCCCAGGCATCTGAAAACTGTCATCACATACTGCAGATGTCGAAGTAGTTCGTGCTTGCCTTGAGCCAGTATCAAACAATCGTCCAGATAAGGATAAATCTGAATTCCTTTTAGTCTGAGAAAAGCTATTACTGGAGCCAGGACTTTTGTGAATACCCTGGGCGCAGTAGATAAGCCAAAGGGCAATGCAGAGAACTGATAATGCAAATTCCCAGTCCGAAACCTCAGGAATTTCCTGCAACTGGGCCTGATAGGAATGTGAAGATAGGCCTCCTTGAGATCCAAAGTCACCATCCAGTGATCCCTGCCCAGCATAGGCAACAGCTGTTGCAGTGTTAACATCTTGAATTTCGGAATTTCCAGAAAGGTGTTTAGAATGGATAAATCCAGAATGGGCCTCCAAGTATTTCCCTTCTTTGGCACTAAGAAAAGACGGAATAAAACCCTGTGCCCCTTTCAGAAGGAACTTCCTGTATTGCTCCCAACTGGAGCAGAGAAGAAATCTGTGCCTGTGCTTCCAGTCTTTGCTGATGAGGCACATCCGGCATACCTTTGAAAGGCGGGAATGTGTGAAAATAAAATTTGTAGCCTCGAGTTACAATGTCCAACACCCATTCGTCTTGGGTAACCAAATGCCAATTCCTTTTGAAAAGTCCCAGTTTTCCGCCCAGAGGAGCTGCCAGCAAAGCAGAGTCCGCAGCTGAAGACACAGGTCATTGGGTCTGCTTCCGAAAGGACTGACCCCTGCCCTCCCCAGCAGAAGGGGTAGAAGAACTCAAAGACCTAGAAGTAACAGGGCCCTGAAAGGAAGCCCTACCTCTACGCCTCGACTTGCCCCTAGAATGAAAATCCGAAGAGGGAAAAGACCATCCCTTAGCAGGCCAATTCCTATTGAACTTAGGGGCTGAACCTGTAAAATTCCTTAACCGTCTGCATAGACTTAGCTTTTCCTCCATTTTTTTTAAAACTAATTCCACTGGAGGGCCAAAAAGAACATCAGATTGCAAAGGAGCATCCATAATTCGAGCTTTAACATGCTCTGACAAGGACTGATCTTTAAGCCAGGCATGTCTGCGAACAACAGAACTAGTAGCAGCCACCCTGGAAGAAGCTTGTAAAGCATCAAAACCACACTGCAAAGAATGCTTACCAACCTGGTCTGAAGCATGCACTAAATCCTGAAGCTCCTTACAGTCAATACCTGCAGCTAAAGCATCTACTTTACATTTCAATTGACTTAACAAAAATTCTGATACCTGAGCATATGAAACTGACAATTTAAAGCCCTCATAGCCAAAGTAGAAGAGGTATACAGTTTCTTACCCCACCTATCCAGGGCCCTAGCATCCTTGTCCAGAGGAACTGGATTCTTAACCACAGAAGCCTTAACACCTTTGGGGCCTTGAGAAATAGTTTCTGGATCAGCCCTAGGGCTCTTAAACAAGTACTTGTGAGCTTCCTGAACCCTGTAGTATCTATCTGGTTTAACAGGGGCAGGAGGCAGAGAATCTGGGTTAAGGGCAGCCTCAGAAAATACATCCTGAACAACATCCAGTACAGGAGGAATAGCCAAGGGCCTGTGCTGAGGCAAAACAAAAATTCTCTCAGCCTTTTACGAGAATCAGAATAATCCTGGCCTTCCCATTTGAAATGTTCCCTCATGGAATGCAAAGTTTCAGAGAAAGAAAAATCTTCTGGAGGGGACGCAGAGGGAGAAGCATCCTCAGCCTCCGAATCAGAATAGGGAGGGAAATCCTGAAGGTCTTCCACAGAGGAATCTGACTCATTGGAAGACTGAACCAAACTCTCCAACTCTGTCTCTACCCTGGGCCTCTTCTCAGGGGGAGGCATGGAACCCCTAATTAAAGTAATCAAATCTTCAGCCATCTTTAACATGTGCTTCCTAGGAGCTGGACCCTGGGGAAAAGCACCCGCAAGGGCAGACTTAGACTTAGAATGGCCTTTGCCATGAGAAGGAGGAGGCTTAACCACCCTATGAGGGGAGGGAGCCACAGACAACAGAGGAGCACCCTCACCCTGGCCTAACACAGGAGAAGCCACCCCCTGTAGTAACAAAGGCTCCCCTTGACACTCTGGTACACTGTCAGAAAGAGCCACTGAAGCAGCCAGTGGTTCTACAGGACCGACGTCCGGAGTGGACTCCTCATCCTGCTTGGACCGCAAAGACTTTTCTTTGTGCTTCTTAGAAGAGCCAGTCGTCGGAGAATCCGACGGCATGTTGTAATTACAACGTTTACCAAACACCAGCCTAGCACAGTCCAACCGACGTTTAATAGTACGCTTATTAAAAGTAGCACAAAAGCGACACCCAACAACGTCGTGCTCAGGCCCTAAACAAGGAATGCAGAGTGAATGGTAATCCCTATGAGGAATCTGTTTCCCACAAGAAATACAGTTATTAACTTTTTCTGACATCCGTCAATACTGAGGCAAGAAAAAGACAAAAAAAAAAAATGTCCCCAATGGGGTACTTAGCCCAACTTGGTCTCCGGTCTGAAACTCGAAAACCGACAATTCCAGAACGCCGAACGGCACTTGCAAATTCTGCTTCTGCTCAGGACCATGCGGCAAGAAAGACTGATGTTATGGCGTCGGTCATGCGCATTTATACTGACACCACGTCAGTCTCGGGTGCCATGACCGACGCCAGATCTAGCCCTTTGGTATTCGGGCCGATGGTGGGCAGCGGAGTACCCATTAGTCAGGACTGCAGCAATGGGAGACGACGAACATCTTCAAGTACAGCAGTGATGAAGTCACGGCTGAGGATTTCATTCAGCATTGTGGCCTGACTGTACTATCATGTTCTTAATGGCCAGGACGTGAGAAATACCAATAAGGACCACGACAAGTAACTGACACTTTTAACTTCCACAAGATACCAAAAAAAAAATCATATTTATAGGAATCAATCTCAAGAGCTAATTATCTTAACAGAGCCTTCAAAATGAACTGATGCACTTCTGTGAACAAGTGATTGTAGTAAAAGGAATAAAACATTTCCTTCATTTCTTAACTCTAATGTCCAGATCCTCCCAAACAAAAAGATTAGTAGGTCTTAAAATTTATCATGATAGAATTATCCAATTATGTCACACTACTGATAGAGCTTGTTGAAAATAAAGACTTTTTTTTTTTTTTTTTTTTACAGCAACTCAAAATCATTCTGTCACTGTACGTGTTAAATATTTAAAAAACGGACAAAAGAAATAAAAAGTTCATGCAGAAAAAACACATAGCCAAAAAAATAAATAAATAAAAAGAAGACCCTGGTAAACCAGGTTCAGTGTTAATACCTTATTAGTCCTCAATGTATAATACTTTAAACCTTCTTTGAAGGCGGCCAATGGGAAATATACAAATGAACCCTTAAAGATCCAGAAGCGTTCCAGTTACATGGCTTCTGAATGCCTATTAACTTTTTATATTTTTAAGTCTTTATTGAGAAACTCAGACCAACAAAGCCAAACTCCAGTAACTGTATTCATGGCATGTTTTGCCTTTTTATGGTGTTCTTTCTTAATTTACTGATATAATTGAAGGATTTATAATTATCCTTGGCTTTGGATGCTAGTTTCAATTTGCGTTTTGATTTGAACTTTTTGATGGCAGTTTTGAGTTCTTTTCTGATTGATTAGATAGAGTTGTGGGTAGATTTATATTTGCTGTAGGACTTCAAGTTCTTTTTTTTTTTCTTTTGTTATAGACCTTGTTTAAACCAGTGGATCACCAAGGTGGTTTATTTTTAAATTTCCGATTACATCTGGTTCTAGTGTGTACTACCAGATCTATACACTTTTGGCGGTGGGAGTAGAACACAGCTGCATGACTAGCAGCATGAAAACTGGTGATATTGTACGTGAACTCTGGACAGACAACAATAGTCAGGGAAGCAAAAGAAATGGATACAGGGGGGAGTGGACAGGGGTGCAATTCACTACTGTTGGAGGCTTCAGACCTACACAGGTCTGACAGGATTACCACAGCCTCACACACTGCCTGCAGAATCTTTCAAATCTAATTTTTAGGCTTATATTTTTTGTACTTCCAATTTGTTTTATAGTTACTTGAACTAAAACTGTAAAACTCTCCCATGGGAAAAGGAATGAGGCATCCGTATGCCTAAAGGCCGAAAATACAAGGAAAGCCCAGCAACTGCAGGCTCTATGAAGTATGACAGAAAGTTTTCCAATCTGCATACCTATCTCAGTGCTGTGGGTGCTGCCAGGTTGAAACCAGTGGATAGACTGGACAAACTGCCAGTCAGTCAGTAGAAACAAAAAGGCCTGATATCACTGTAGGGAGAGCAACTCCATTCTAGGGAAGTCCAACTCTTTAGAAGCTGGAGAGGATGAATGGATGTCTGAAGTTGCAAACTTCTGATTATGAAATGGTGCTGCAGCAGTGATTTTTTTCTACAACCATTATACTGTTGATTCTATTCATGTTTTATTACTGTATATTACTTTGTAACTGAATTCTTATACTACCTTATATATTTTTTATCTGGTGGCGCCTGAAAATGTTCCACTTAGATTAGTGCTCTACCCCAATCAGCAAAAAAATAAATAAATATCTTTGGTTTCCAGATTAGTCATAAGTAAGAATGAAGAGGGTAACAGGGAGACTGAGCATAAATGTCTTATAAAGAGCATCCACGAATGATCAGAGAGACATGCTCAAACAATTCTGGAACTTGTAAATAAGAAATAATTAATGCATCTTCATAGCAAATCATTTACGAATGACATGGGTAAGGGCTTTGAAGGATACTCACAGAAGTCATGTAAACGTTACAAGGGATATTTTCACCAAGGCTGTCCAGTGAAGACAAGGGAATGAAGGAAGCCCCAAATTCCACCTGGAAGTGGATTAAACTTCAGGTTCTTACAATTTCTCAGCTGAATTTTATACAGTTTGAAAAAAGGTTTCTCTGAATGAATTTTTTTGATATGGTGTATGTCTTTAAGCAGTTACATTAGATAAAGGTCCCCTGTGTTTGATTTTCCTTATTTAAGGATTGAATGATGTGCTTATTTTTAACTCAGATGATGCTCTAGGTTTATGGTGCGCGAAAGTGCTGTTTGTTGTGTTCTGCAATAAACATTTCTTGTTTTTATGAACAGCAGTTTTGAACTTATTTGGATGCCTGGTGTCAGAGGCATGGCCTCAAGTTCAATGCCAAAAAGTGAATTGTCATCTCCTTTGGTAAAAACTCTGTACCCATGAGCTAACACATAAACGGCAGTCTACTTAATGCCAAATGTGTGATAAGAGACCTTGGGACCCAGGTGGACAGTAGTCTCTCCTTTGATAATCACATTGCCACAGTAGTCAGGAAATCCTTCTGTGTGGCACACCTCATCACCAGGAAAAAAAGAGGTCATTGTTCCCTTCTAATCGGCACTCATTAGACCCACTATAGAGTACAATGCCCCTTTTGGAATGTACCTCATAAGACATCTGCAACAGCTGGAAAGGCCACAGAAGTACCCCACAAAGAGGATTACTGGCCTCAAACAGATGCCCTTCACTGACCGTCTCAAAAAACTCCAGCTTTACTCTGTAGCATATCGCCTACTCCGAGGAGATCTCTGCCTAACATATAAAACTATGTTAAACCCAGAGCTATTGGACATGCTACAACTAAAGAAATCCCAATCCCTCCGAGCTACACACTCTAGGGACCTAAACCTTGTCACCACAATAAACAGGATATGCTGGAGGGATAGATTCCTGTCCCAGAGACTTCCTATGCTCTGGAACAAGCTACCCATCTATGTCAAGCAAAGTTCCTCATTAGCACTCTTCAAGAAAAATCTTGATGACTGGATGGGAAATAGGAAATACACACCGGGGATCACTTCTGTGGCTCTGCTTGACAGGGGCACATGAAATTAACTTTCTTGGGTGGCTTAAGCTAGGGAACCTTGTTGGCTAGGCTTATGTAGGCCCTTGGGCCAATAGCCTAGTACCTACCTATGAACCTATGTAACAAGCACTTAAGTCAGCCTGACTATACAGCTTGCAGTGGTGAATTTTTGTTTTTTTCTATACAAAATGTTCTCAAGATGACCTGAAAGAAGGTCAAATCCCTCCACTGGATAAATAAAATAACTTTAAGCAGATGGAAATATATGAAACTGTCTTTTTTCTCAGTTTGCTAATGATAATGGTTTAGATCCTTTGATTATACAAATTAGGAGCTTTATTTTATAGAACAGGAGACTGAGATACAGATAGTGCTGCACAAATTTATTCCCGAGTAGTCTGAAGGTCATAAAGTCATTTTATGGGTTCATAGGTGATTACAAGGCAAATGTCTCCAGGGAACTTTTTAAGCCTAACCATGCTTCCCAAAGGTGAGAATCAAATCCTGTACTGTGCTACCTGTTGTGCTACTGAGAATGACTATATCAAGGTCTCCTGACTGGGAAACAAACCTGGGCTGTGGTGGTGAGGGTGCTGAATCCTAATCACTACCGTACTAGGGACTTCCCTTCAAATTTCTCAAGTAAAAGGTGAGAATCAAACTCTGTACCTTGTGCCTTTAACAGAAGCTCCTTAACCATTATGCCAACCCTCAACTCCCTATGGTATGTCTATCTACTGGGTGACATAAGGGTTTATACCTAACCTCTTGAGTTTATCGGTAATGCCCAAGTGGAGTATTGTGTCAAATGCCTTGGCTAGGCCAGGTCAAGGTTAGCAGTGTGAATTGTTTTGCCCTCATCCACTGCTTTGGTGACCTTCTCAAAGAAGTCCACCAGGTTGAGTAGGCAAGACTTGCTCTTTACAAAAACAAACTGGGTAGGGTCCAGTGTATGGAGGTGTCCTATGGCAGTATTGATCATTTCCATGATGATTCTTTTCATGGCTTTGCATATCAGACTCTGGCCTCTTTTCTTGTTTAAATAAGCAACTGAAAGCAGAACACAATTAAATATAGTGTAATGAAAATACGCCACAATAAGGAAAACAGAAGAAGGCAATGAAGCAATACAAACTACAAGAAAGCAATATAAGAAAAGTAAACTAACCTTTTCCTCACAGCAGTCTACGGCAGTATCCAAGTGGTTTAAGTGAGGTATTCCAGTAAAGCATTGCCTTCTGGGGATGTCCTGTATATATACGTACTGCCCCACTCCCTGCAGCTAGTGGCCAGTTAGCAGTCCCTTGTAATCCTGTATACAATGCAGCAAAGGGTATGTCATCACTACACTCCTTCCTGTATTAAGAGTATCAATTCCCGATCATCTCTACTTAAAATGTGTTGCCATGCTCACCTTATATTCTGGGACCATTCAGTCCTGTGTGGCATGTCCTTACCTATGTGCTCAGTCTACCATGTGCAACGCATCACCTCCCCTTGCTGGATATGACAATGTCATGCCATTATGCTGTGTTCCCACATCCCCTTTTACCACTTCCTCTACATCTGCCATGGGTGGTGAGTACGGTGCAGGGGTACGCTACATGATGTCCTGTCTTCCTTTAGTATGACTATCTCAAAGTACACAGTCATATTTAGTAAAGTCCTGATTTCACAGCTGTTCATCTTAAAGCATTCTAGTCCTTCATCCACAGGGACTTTAAGAAGCATGACCTGGTAAGACAGTGAGTAATAACACTGGCATGACCCATTCTGATGACCAGTTTAGGCACAGACACTGTGACTTGTGGTGGTGTCAATTCTGACCTGCTTCAAAAGAGAGAGACAGAGGTTAAAGAATGTGACAGAAAGGAGGAGGGAGGCATGAATGGAGACAGAAAGACAAAGAAATGTAGCATTTTACTATTAACCTTATTTTTCCTATTCTGTTAACAGATCCACCGGTATGCTGAGGTATTCATTTTATAGCAGCTGAAGAAGGTCATGCCAACATGAATGGATAGTGCGGGAGACAAAAATATCTCTTCTGGCAGTAAGATGTGTATGTCTTGTGCCACACTGGACCATGTCACTGTAATTTTATGTGCAACATATATGTATATTAATGTGCTGCCTTCCCCCTTCTTTCTGCAGGTCCAGCTGTAGATTTGTAAAAACAGTGGCAGTGGTCACTTTGGCCTGAGCCTTCACTGGATGGCAGATAGTCACCAGGTCTATGTCTCTGCAGGAGATAGATGTAACTCTCCTGAAGGCAACCGGGTGGACTTACGAGTAGTCTCCATAGCCACTTCTCAAAAAGGAGGAAGCCAGGGCTCCCTTTCCGATAGTGGTCTATAGGAGTCCCTTGTGGTCTCTCAGGAGTAGCTGAAAAGGCTGGTTTCATACGAGGTGTACCAACACCCAAATGTATGCGGAGCTCCTCCTGGAGTGGCTGGTCGAGTCATGCTATGACTTGACCCCAACTAATGGGCTTGTTACTTTGAGAAATGAGCTGTTGTAGTGCTGAATCTGTTTCTAAAGCCATGTTGTTTGCCTATTAGGAGACCATACTTGTCTACAGGTTGAAAAGATGTTTGTAAATAATTTTTTCAAATATTTTTGTTAATGGGCAGATACTGGATAGAGTACTGAAATCTTTGGGGGGCAGGTTTAGGATAGAAATTATGTGTGCATGCTTAAAGGCTGGTGGAACTATATCTGAGGATAGGTTGAGATTGAAAACTTAAATTACTGGTTCAGCTAGTCAGCAGTTCTCTTTAGAGCGGGATGGAGAGTTTTACACAACAGTGAAGAGAGTTTAATTAATAATTGTTTTGTTTCTTTTGTAGTAATTTCTGTGAAATAAAAGGGCGCAGCATATTCTGCAAGAGGGTATAAATGATTGTTTAAGTTAGTGTTAGAGGAATCCAAATTTGAAAAAGAGTTAGTGATGTTTGTGGAGGAAGAAATGACAACAGATTTGTAGTCTTCACCTGTAATGCAGGATGTACCAGAGTTTTGGGGAAGTTTTCATACTCACTAGTGGAAATTTGACCAGGGCATAGGGGACTTTCCCTACTCTTTTTTTCAATAAGTGCTATGGGATGTTTTACATCCACCATGGCATGTTGTTGGCATAACGGTTAAGGTGTTTACCTCACATACACAAGGTGCAGGGTATGATTCCCACATGGGGCAATCGGCTAGGCTTAAAATGGCCCACAAGGGTAGTTAGCCTATTAGTAATCTATGAATCTATGAATCTGAGCTACCATCAAGTCAGACAGATGGGGGGTCCTTGGTTTAAAGTCTCATCTGAAGGATGGAAATAAAATACTAATTTCAAATCTTTTGCTAATGATACTAGTGAGATTTATCAGCCTATAATTGTCCAACAAATCCATTTTGTCTCCATTATGGACTGGTACCAATGCATGTTTCCATTAAGATGGGACATAACCTGTAAGTAGTATCTCTCTTGAAACAAGTGTGTTAAGACTAGTATAAAAAGAACATAGATTTTATTAAAGAGATATCCATTTACACCATCTGGCTCAGCAGCAGTGTGTGTATGTCCCAGTAGGGAGACTGATTTCAAGCACTGTGCTAAGTAAGAGATACTCACATTGGAAATTACAAATGTTAAACCACTACAAGGTGCCTTTAAAGATATACCAATCAGATTATGAATTACAGTTTATGCAGTCAACATATACAAAAAATCAACTATCAACAAAAAGCATGAAATTGCAATAAAAGCTATATAAACCATAGATTATCTGCCTTCACCTCTTGATAAAAGTTATTTGTAAAAGATATACTGAGAATTATATTCTCTCACAATGGAAACTTTGGTAATAAATCTAAAATGTAGTCTTAGGGTATACACTGTTGCATCAATGCAGGAGCTAAACCTAAAACAGATATCAAAACAGTACAACAGGTACACTAGCTCTGACCATGCTTTATTGCAGTTAGTCACTTGATGAAATGTTGAATGATATTTAAGCTACTGCCATAAGGAATCTCCTTCACAATCTATAGTAACATTAAATAATAGTGTGACCTTTCCTCTGAAAAGACCGCAACTTGACTAACTCATTCCCACTGCAGCACCACAAACAATATGAAAAAAAAATGTCAAGGAGACACAGCTTCCTTTTATCAATCCCCTTTTAATTCTCTCCTGAATCTTCAGTTATCACAGTAATTTTACCCTCCACTTTCTACAACTGTTTTCCAATTCTTTTGCACAAGAAAAACGACCACCACCACCACAGTCTTTTGTTTACAACTGTACTTCACATTAATTTATCTACAAAAAGTGATAATTCACTTAAGAGATGCAAGCAGGTTGCCAAGTACCTGTTCTATATCAGACTATCCAAAGCAGTTCTATATTAATACCGTACAAACAGCTATCTGACTTATTCTATATAAGTCAATAATACTAAGACCCGAGTTACTACTGAACTACCCTTTTCCTAACTCCAGGAGTTATGCATGGATATTTGTGTAGAATTAATCTGTGTGCAATAAAACAACATGCTTCTAAAAGGACAAAACATGCAAAAAATTATGAGTGGTAAACATAACTGCCTGAGATGAACACATTTACCCCATGAATGAAGTGGGTCTTATTCAACACCTCGTAGTCCCACAGAATTATGTCACCTCCTTTGGAGCCTACTGCCACTGTGCTGGGGTGTGTGGGATGCCACTCTAAACAAGTCACTCTACGATCAAAGGGGCTGGCTGTACGGAACAGTCTGTAAGACATCAGAGAACGAACAAATGGTTGCTGAAGGCACTGGGTCAAAAGAAAAAAAAATGGATGATTAAACATAAAAAAGAACAATGGCTAATTTTAACAAGATATCACAGTTTAATCACCAGGTATTTCACTCATGCATGTAATTTTTAATTCCAGCTCCCTCCCATACTTACCTCAGAATGTTAATTTTCTTAGCAAAAGAAAACTGGAGACTAGGTGTCCAGTTTATAGCTCCAAGCAAAACATGACTGATGTGATATGAGATGTGGCCATCTGAATGTTAGCAACAGTCCTTAAAAATCATGGCAGCATCTAAGTCTAAGGAACCAAAGTGACATGGGTGCTGTGTATGTGAATCAGTCAGCAAAATTTACTCTCAGCTAGCTTTTAACTCTTTTACACCCCCCCCCAACACCACCACCACATATGAAAGCATGCATGGGCACATAAATACACAAACGCAAACACACACACGCACTTCCAGATACATTGTTTGGTTCTGAGACTTCCAAAATATCCCAACATATCCATCTGTCCCACCCTTCCAATTCATAATGATCCCAGGCACCTGCCTCTAAAAAACAGTAGTTCCGCTTCCAGGTGAAACAAGGAAGCCTACGCTATTCTGCTTTACCTGGTGGTGATCACTACCAACAGCAGAAAAAAGCAACATATGCCATGAAAACTTTTAGTTATGTACTCCCCATAACTTCAGATGTTTGGGATCCATCTCGCCTACATTCTGACTGATGGGTTCGGAGCCGATCCCTCGGCTCCGACTCGGCACGCTTATGCCAAAGAGCAAAGTCTCTTATTGGCTGAGCTTACTATATCCCAGGATGCACCACTACCAGTCCCCCAGATCTAGTTTGTCCGCATACATACACAGACACACATGCTGCTTATATAACATCGTCAGATGAAACAAGATAAAAAACAGTAGAACTCAAAACTGTTCAATCTCTTCTGATCTCCAAGGCAGGGAAAGGAGGGTGGGTATTAGGAATGCGAGATGGATCCCAAACATCTGAAGTTATGGTGAGTACATAACTAAAAGATGTTATGTGATCCTATCTCGCCTACATTCTGACTGATGGGACAGCGTCCTAGCACCTGAATCCTGGGTGGCTCACTGGAAAACACTCCTGAGTACCGTGGAACCAAATGATGCTCGCCCTTTAGATGCCACATCCAATTTATAGTGGGAAATGAAAGTGTGCAGGTTGGACCAAGTAGCCGCAGCACAAATCTCAGAAATAGCGAGCTTGGAATGAAAAGCAATAGAAGTAGCCATAGCTCTGGTAGAGTGAGCTTTGATAGATGTTGTAAGTTGCTTATTTGAAGAGGAATAAGCCTGAGTTATACAATCTCTAATCCATTTGGAGATAGTAGCTTTAGTGATGGTTTTACCCAATTTATTATCTGAAAAGGACACAAACAACTGGTCTGATTTTCGAATTTGCTGAGTCCTGTCTAGATAGAAGCGCAATTGCCTGTGAACATCCAATTTATGGAGGGTGTACTCCGCTTCGTTGGAGAATTTTGGAAAGAAAACTGGTAGCTCTAGAGATTGTTGGAGACAGAGATTAGAACAAACCTTTGGGACAAAAGATGGGTTAGGCCTAAGTGATACTCTATCCTTGTGAAAAATCAAGTACGGTGGTTTGATAGATAGGATTTGAAGCTCTGAAACTCTTCTTGCAGAGGTAATTGCAACTAAGAAGGCAGTTTTCAGAGACAGATATTTTAACTCACATGTAGCAGCCGGTTCGAAAGGGGAAGATGTTAAGGCACGAAGTACCAAATCAAGATCCCACGGAGGCGCAGGATGAAAAACTGGGGGTCTTAACAGCCCAGCACCTTTAATGAAAGTTTTGCATAATCTGCTGCTCATCAACGGTGGATCCATGGATTCGTGAAATTTAGAGATAGCTGCTAGTTGGACTTTAATAGTAGAGACTGAAGATCCTTGATTAAACAAGGATGTTAAAAATTTCAAAACCTCTGGTATCGGGCAGTGATAGGGTCTAAGCCCTGAGTTGAGCCCAGATAGCAAACCTCTTCCACTTACTGAGGTACAATTTCTTAGTGGTGGGTTTGTGGGTCGAAGATAAAATGTGAATAACTTCCGGGTCTAAGGTGTGATTTCTGACTAAAGTCGGAAGTGGAGGAGCCAAGCTGTCAATTTCAAAGTGTGAAGGGACTGGTGTTGTCGTCCCGACTGATGAATCAGCAGGTCCGGAGTTAGATCCAAAAACCAAGGACCGTCCACAGCATGTTTCTTCAGGTAGGGAAACCATACCTGACGAGGCCAGTGCGGAGCAATTAGTATCATTGTGGACCCCAATTGAGAAGCTTTCTGGATGACTTTGGGGAGAAGTGGAACCGGAGGAAAGGCATAAAGTAGTCCTGTTGGCCAAGGTTGGACCAGAGCATCCATAGCTGCCTCCCCCTGACGTGGAGTCAAGGAGAAGAATCTTTTGCACTTTGCGTTTTGTGGTGTTGCAAATAGGTCGCAGCACGGGGTCCCCCATCTTCTGAAAACCTGAGCTGCTACTGTTTCGTTCAGGGACCACTCGTGAGGAGAGAGAATCGTCCTGCTTAATCTGTCTGCCAATATATTGGATTTCCTGGAATGTGGGTCGCTACCAAGAAACGGTTGGTAGCTACAGCCCATTCCCACACCCTCATGGCCTCTCTGCAAAGGGGTAAGATCTGGTCCCTCCTTGTTTGTTTAGATACCAGACCACCGACATGTTGTCTGTGTGGATAGCGATAATGCCTTGAGGGAGAAACTTGTGGAGGGCCTGTAGGGACAGAAGTACAGCCCTCATTTCCAATACATTGATATGGAGAAAGGTTTCGCCTGGAAGCCAAGAACCCTGTACTAACCTGCCCAGACAATGCCCCCCCCCACCCTGTCTGGGAGGCATCCGTCGTCAGGGTGGCCACGGAGGGGATAACAAAAGGTCTTCCCTGATTCAGATTGGATGGCTGAAGCCACCAGCGGAGGTCCCGTTTGCACGTTTCTGTAATCATAATGGGGTGATTGAGGGGGAGATTCTGAAAGGACCATTGAGTCGATAACAGCCACTGAAGAATCCTCATGTGCAATCTTGCCAGTGGAACTAGGAGAACCGTGGCAGACATCGAACCTAAAAGTTGCAGGACCATCCTGGCTGGGGCTTTGGATCTTGAAAGCAGGGCTTGAACTTGACCTTGTAAAGTATGAATCCTTTCTGTAGGAAGAAAGACACGCATCAATTTTGAGTCTATCTCTGCTCCTATGAACTTTATGCGCTGAGAGGGCAGCAAGACAGACTTTGACCAATTGAATGTAATTCCCAGGGTAGCACCCAGGGAGATGGTGGCTTTGAGGTTGTCCACTAGTAGATGCCTGGTGGTGGCAGTCAGGAGCCAGTCGTCCAGATAGGGAAACACTTGGAATCCAAGACTCCTCAGGTGAGCAGTCACTACTGCCAAACACTTGGTGAACACCCTGGGGGCTGTGGTGAGACCAAAGAGCAGTGCACAAAATTGGAAATGACTGTCTCCCAGGCTGAAGCGCAGATACCTCCTGGACACCTGATGTATCGGTATGTGATAATAGGCGTCCTTGAGATCTATGGAGCACATCCAAACATCCTTCTCCAACAATGGGAGAATGGATTGTAAAGTGACCATTCGGAATTTGGATTTCATGACGGATTGGTTTAGTTTGCTGAGATCCAATATTGGTCTCAGGTCCCCTGTCTTTTTTGACACTAAAAAGAACCTTGAGTAATTTCCGGATCCGATCTGGTCTGTGGGGACCGGTTGGATGACTCCTTTTTCTAGCAGCTTTGACGCTTCTGCGGCTGCAATTTCCCTTTGACTGGGTGGTGGGTCCGGGATTTTTTTGGACGGTGGGGGGGAGTGTGTGAAGGGAATGGTGTAACCTCCGGCAATAATCCGAAGCACCCATCTGTCCTGAGTGATGGACTCCCAGGCTTTTAGGTGCTTGGCAAAATGGCACCCAACTGGCTCCGGAGCAGCACAGCCGGGCAATCCCTCATGAAGTGTGGGAGGCTGAAGAGCCACGAAAGGACTCGCGGTCTCCAGAATTGCGGGGCCCTCTGCCACCTCTGGGACGGCATCTCCCAGAAAAATTTCCCCGTCCTCTGCCTCTGAAGAGGAATCTTCCTGCTGTTGAGGAAAAAACTTACGTGATTTGCGGAACCACGTCTTCCCTCCTCCTTTAGCCTTGGGATAAGGCCGAAAGGGAGTGGAATAACGTGCACCTACGGCAGATAAAGTTTTTCCCTCTTGCTCACAGCGGGTAAGAGTGTCTTTAACCTTAGGTCCAAACAAAGAGGACTCATCAAAGGGAGCGTCGGCGAAGGAAGACTTGAAGGCCTCCACAAAATGACACAAACGGAGCCAGGCTTGTCTCCGTAGAGCCACGCCTGTGCCTGCCGCTCTGCCCGCCCCTTCGGCCGCATATGAAATGAGCCTCATGGACGAGTTAGAAATCGAGGTAAGGATAGCCAACTGAGAGCTAACCGACTGGGCTAGCTGCTCAGGTAGGTTACCTGAGAGGGAATCTGACAGCTCCTTGACCAGATCCCTCTGTAGCCTGGTAAAATGTGCCAAATAATTCAGGGACCTTAGTGTAAAGGCCGCTGAAGTCAGGGTGCGCTTCCGTGCAGTCCATGCTCCTAGACTCCTTATTAGGAGGATGGATGGACGTTGAAGCCTCTGCCATGTCCTGTTGTGTAGCAGATGCCACCACCATGGCATCTACAGCCACGCCTTTTGTCAAGAACTCCTTCTCGGGTGGGGCAGACAAAAATTTGTTAGGGCGAGAAGGCACTGGTTCCACAGTATCTGGATGTTCCCATGCCCTCCGACAAACCAAATCCAGGAGCTCGTCAAGGCGGAGACACCCAGGAGGCGGAGGGCTGAGCCCCAAAGGCCTTGAGAAGCACTGACTCATCAGCAGAGGGGGGTTTGGATATCCAGCCGCCTCGTTGCTTGAGGATCTCTAAAATGTCTGCGAATGAGACATCATCCGAGGGCGACTTCGGGACCCCTCCGCATCATCAAGATCAGTGTCCGATGTAAGAGACTCGGGGAGTCCACGTGCTTCCTCTTGCACGATCTCTTCCTTGGGGCTCCTCTGAAGACAACTCGAAGAACCCTCAGGAGGAGGGAACCCCAGTGGGGTAACCTCAGGCCCGGGCTCCGCTGCCTAGGGACAGGGGAACTGCCAAAGACCCAGTCTCCACGCCCAGGGAAGGTGCCGGTAAAGCCGGAGAGATGGCCGAAGAAGACTTGGCCAAGGCACTCCTCATAGCTCTGAAAGCCGGACCCCAGAATCCTGGGAGTGTCCGGTCCCCGGAGCCATGATAGCAGACGGAAGTCCCGCAGCCGAAGCACCGAGAGGGAGGCTCGGAACCGACAGCATAGGTCCCGAAACGTCACCCCCGGGTCCGGCCGAAGAAGTCCGCGTGCCAAACTCGGACCCGAAGGCCGGCGTTGGAGTAAGGGTCGGAGCCGACCCTAGGATCTCCACCGGCTCCAACAGCACCTGCTCCGACGGAGCCGAAGCGGTCGGAGGAGGAATGGCAATGGCATGGGCTATGGGCTCCGAAGCCAATTGGGTCGGAGCCGAAACAAATTTTGAAAGACTGGGGACTGGAACAGTCTTTGGAGCACCCTGTCTATGTCCGAATCTGACATCCTCGATGACCTAGAGGATACTGAACGGGTTCGAGTTGGCCTCTCCAACGGCCCCAAGGGGCTAGGGGACCGGCTCCGAGGCGACTCGATGACTATCGGCGCCGAAGGAATACCCAGACTAGTTTCCATCGGTGCCGAGGAGGACGTGTCTGAGCGGACAACCTTCATCGGCTCCGAGACCAGTGGAGCCGATGAAGGTGACCCGCCTCTCGATGCTCCAGCCATCGGCTCCGAAGCCAGAGGAGTCGAGACTGGAGGCATCGAGGCAGACCGTTCCGCCCTCGGCTCCGAAGTCCTTGGAGCCGAAGGAGAAGCCTGCCTATGTCTTTTGGCGGTCGGGTCCGACGGACTGGTCGGAGCCGACGCCCTTTTCTTTTTAGCAGGAGAAGGAGAGGATGCTAAAGCTTCTTCAAAAGAGGGTTTTATAAGGCCTTTCAAAATAAGCTTATTTTTCCTCTCTTGGAGGACCCTCGAGGAAAAAGCATGACACACGCTGCAGGACTCCTGCAAATGTTTGGCACCCAAACAATATACACACAGAGAGTGGTCATCCGTGATAGACATTTTAAAACTACATTTAGTGCATTTTTTGAAGCCCGAAGGCCTAGGAGCCTGAGACATTATAAGAAAAACTGAGTACTCTCTCACAGACAAAACTTTGTGGGAAAGACTGACCCTACAAGATTAACTTGCCGTTTACAATGATAGCCAATTAAAATAAAGGCCAACTGAAGACATACAACAGTGAATAAAGTATACAGGAATCCAAGAACCCCTAAGGTTCAAAGGGATTAACCAACAGGAAAGGCCCTATGGATGAAGGGAGCCTGTACCGGAACAAACACCAATCACACACAAATTTTCTTACAAAAAGTTTTCAAAACACACACACAGCACAGAGTAGCTGTTAAAACAGCTTTTTGTTAAAGAATTAGCAAATTTCTGACAGAAAAGTTAGTGAAAAGACACTACTTAGCTCAGCCAGCTCGAGACCACGTCTTTGCTAGTTAGCGGCAAACGAGATCTGGGGGACTGGTAGTGGTGCATCCTGGGATATAGTAAGCTCAGCCAATAAGAGACTTCGCTCTTTGGCATAAGCGTGCCGAGTCGGAGCCGAGGGATCGGCTCCGAACCCATCAGTCAGAATGTAGGCGAGATAGGATCACATAACATCCACCAATTTCTAAAACTGCAGTCAACTACTACTATAGTGCAGTTCACATAATCCTCACACAGGCATGAAGCTTTTATACTTCAAAGCACATTTAGCATCCACAATGCTGTTCTTTCCACCACCCTCTCTAATTCCCCTACCGCAGCTGAACCATAGTAACAATACTGCGGCAAAGCTTAGCGGTCATTCCCTCTCCAAGAAAAGCAGCCCATTAAAATGACATAAGCATGACATTTTGACATTTAACTTCCAAACAATCTGACCTAAAAAAAAAATAATTTCACTGTGGAAAACATGAAAATTATTGTGAAAGCCAGCTTAGCTCTCTTCTGAGGCACAGCAACAAAGGTATAAAAATGAACTGCTGATATTAGCAGAAACATGAGTATATATCATACAGAAAGTGGACAGGAAGAAGCATTCACTATTACATGCAATCTTAGAAAGCATTAACACACAACAACAGTATGCACCATGATGAGATTACCTTCTCTGTCTGTCAGACTTAAAGACGCCCAGCCCACCTGTGTGCAGTAGAAAGATGAAGACCTGATTATATCCAGGATGATTTGTGTTTAAGTAGTGCCATGAGAAGTCACAAGGGCCATGTGCACATCTGGGAGTGACTGCATTTCTCAGCTCCCCCATTCCAAGGGGAAAGGAGGCATTTCTATTCTACCCTGCTGCCAGAAACCTGCACAAAAATGTAAGGCAGAGGGAATAGTAGGTGACTCCAGTGCTGCATGGCACTGGGAAGATTTGCTACCTGGGAGCTCCATTGCATGCAGATCAGGAATTCATAGCAACCACAGGGGAGAGTTAGACCAGACATGGGAAGGGGAGCTCACATGATTTAGCACAGTGGCCCGCTCCAATCTCTCACCTCCGGAGAATGAAAGGACTGACAGTGTTATCACCTCAGGAAGGGAACAAATGAGCCATTGGGCTCTCACCCTTCCTAAAAAATGAATGGGTATGGTTCTTGCAAGGAGGAACAAATAAGGTAAATTGGAGCAAATAGGGGAGCCATGAGGTGGGGTATGCAGACAAAAAAGTGCAAAACACTGCCAGAGTCCTAACTTTTATTAAACTATCAAAAAGAATCATTCCCAGTGCCAAAAAGTGACCCGCACTAAGGCTGAACTGCAGAAATAGCAATTAAGAGATGTACAATCGTTACAATGCTAAGGTAGGAAGCAGGCTACAGATGGAAATTAAAGCAATAACTCCTCCATGCATTCAAAATATTATAATACACAATGTTTAAGGGTGGCAGGCAATATATGTTCCAAAGTTTTATACAGTTTTGCACATTCCTGCCTAATGCACTGTATTAACTGTGCTCACTAGCAACAGTACCCACTGCAGTACATCATACTCTATATGGGAGTACTGTTGCGACTATTACCATAGTACTACTAGAAATACTGTTGCATTCTAGATGAACAACATTCTGATAGTTTCGAAGTGCACAATGAATGAAATGCCACTGCCTTTATGTTTACATATTTTGCTCTGGAAATAATGCATTTTTGTTTCAGTTAACTTTTATAAATCTCATAAGTTGTCCTTAACTATATGAAGAACAGAGATACTTATGCATTAAGGATTGCTATTTCTCAGACGTATTGTTTACCAGCATAAATATCTGCTAAGAGATTGGCAACAAAATGAACCAATTAATCATATGTATCTAGGAAGATACGGTGGTCTAAATCACTCAACACTAATAGAAAAAAACAGGCAACATAAATTATATAATTTTGTATTAAAATAATATTACATGTATCAAGCTTATGGTAGCTGCTGAGCAAAACTGTACTAGTAAATCAGAACTACCCTAAAATGTGTCAAAAATGGGTGACCACCCAGCATTTTTCTTTACGTACCAAGATCACTATGCTGGCTATGACACTCTGCAAATGATTCTCTCTCCATCTGCTAAAACAACCCATTTTATCATGAGAGGCATCACAATAATTAATTTTAAGATGTAGAATGTTGGAATAACTAGAACAGAGAAAGGGTAATATTAAAAACATTGCTAAATTTACAGTAGGTGACAATGTCACATGTCAGCTTTAAGAAATGGAACCAGAAATGGAACCAGTCCCAACTAACATTCAAAGAAAATGAACAATAAGGGGTAGAAATAAGCTCTAAACAGCAACCACACAATTTAAAGCATGTCTATGCATCTGAAGTGAAATATATCCAAAATGTTTACACCATTAAGGGAACAGTTATAATCTACCTTTGTCACTAACAACCATATGATTTTTTTTTTTTACAACCTTATACGTGAGCAATGTAAGCATTTATGCATACTGCTCAGGTTGTTATTGCAAAAAAAGTATTTAATTAATAATAAACAAATGCACTGTAAAGCTGTTCAACTACTACACAAAGTGGCTGGGAATGCTTTACTCTATATTATGCCAATCATCAATACGCTTAAATGACTATGTTCTTTACAAGAAAAAAAAAATCATTTGAGGATTTTGTTTAGAAGTTCAGAAAGTTGGTGAGGCATGCCACTCTGACTTGTTTTAGCATTTAATTTTCGGAAACTATGCAGCAGTGATTAGGGAATGGTGCCCAGAACAGATTTCCAGCTGTACAACAACCTGTTCCTCTTGTAGGTTCAGTATTCACACCTTTAAACTTAATCACACTCTCTTGCTTTCTCATTTCTGAAGTCTGTCTGTTATGCTTTCCCTTTAGACTGTGAGTGGTCAGTAAAAGGTATATGGAGATGCAGCCAGTCTAAACAGAAATAAATATATTTTCACGTCTGCAGTTCAAGCGTTCATTTTTCATTTCTGAGGATAACTGTCACAGTAGTTCTTCTTCAATTTCTTCTCAACTTCTTCCTCTTCTGGTTGAGAAGAAGCTATAGATGAGGAAACAGTCCAACTGGGCATTCTTAGACTTGGAGAAAGCCTACAACGGTCCAAAGAAAGATAATTTAGGTAATACTAGGGTGGTTCAAAGTCCCAGAAACATTGGCAGAATTAGTGCAGGCTGTGTGCAAGGATCCAAGGACCCAGTGACTCAAGTATGAACATTGTTCGGCCTCACTGAGGGTTTCCCAGGGGAAGTGGGTGTGCACCAGGGTTCAGCTCTGAGCACACTGTTGTTCATATTGGTGATGGATTACATTAGCAAACAGGTCAGTGGGGAAAGATCAACAAAGGTGCTGTATGCAGATGATATAGTATTACAGGCAGACATTAAGGAAGAGCTTCAGCAAAGGATACGGGAATGGAATGCAAAACTGAAGGCATATGCGATGAAACTAAGCAAAGATAAGACAGTGGTAATGGCAGCAAATTCGGGAGATCAGAAAAAGCTGAGAACTCAGATATAAGGGAAGATAGTGGAACAGATAAATAGCTTCAAGTATCTGGGTGGGGTGGTTGAAGAGAAGGGAAATCTGAATGAAGAGGTCAAAGCTAGAATTAGAGGGGTTGCAGCCAACTGGCATAGAGTCTCAGGTGTAGTCTATGACAGAAGAATGCTAAAGAAGCTGAAAAGTAAGGTGTACAAGACAGTGGTGCAAACAAGTACTACTGTACAATACAGAAATCTGGGCAGTAAAGACAGAGCAGATGAAGAAGCTAGAGGTGATGGAAATGAGGTACCTGAGAAGGGTGGTAGGGTGCACATTGTGGGGCAGATGAAGAAATGAGGACATAAGAGCAGTAGCCAAAGTAGCTCCAACTGAAGAAAAGATCAAAGAGAACAGATTACGGTGGTTCGGACACATGCAGAAAAGCAGAAGACAAGCTGGTGAAGAAGATTTGGGGC
Source organism: Protopterus annectens (assembly GCF_019279795.1). Taxonomy (NCBI): domain Eukaryota; kingdom Metazoa; phylum Chordata; order Ceratodontiformes; family Protopteridae; genus Protopterus; species Protopterus annectens. The sequence goes on along the minus strand of NC_056743.1, from coordinate 162,055,757 downwards.
AGACAGGAAGAAGGTAAGAAGAAACAAGGACATTCAGCAAAGAGGTGGATGGATTGTTTGAAAGGAGATTTGTGACACTTAGGCATTGTCAAATAAGTCAGGAGTGTGGCATTGAATCGAGAGATGGCGACAGTTAACACAATGCCCCAACCCCATATAGACAATGGAAAAAGGGGGATGATGATAACTAATACACTGAAATTTAGTATATATTGTCATTTTGTTTACTTGCTGTAAGTTAATGACAAATGCTGTAATTAAACTGTCTTTTTTAATGCACACCCAATTTGAATTTGAACAGAACCCTTTTCCTGTTTCCCCTCCCCTTGCTTTTTTAGTTTCAGTTTTCCATATCTGACATTTTGGCGGACTTTTTTAGCTTTTAATAGGGTGGGCACTTGTAATTAGCTTATGAAATTGAGAAACAGACTAAGCATGTTGCCAGCATTATCTGGTGCATCACCCATATCAATATGAGAAACAACATTCGACTTCTTGAGGGGTAACAACTGCGCACAAAATTGCATTATTTTATATGCGTCAGGTTTGTTTTAAGTTTGACTGAGCAGTGATTTGGGCAAAGTAGTTTATCAATATTAAGTTTGTAACCTTAAAGAAGAAAAAGAGCCTACTACCTCCCAGGAGTAAGAGGTATGTGAAAACATGGATTCTTCATGAAGATGAGTTTTTTTTTTTAATTATTAAAATGCAGAATAACATAGTGAATTACTGACAAAACTACTTAGTAATCAAAAAAAATTTCTATGCTGCAATACATTTTATTCCCTTATGCCAGTAAACACTACCAGTCTACAAAAGTTACTTTTTTGACAGAAAAATGCAGTAAAAAGTACTTTAAAAATTGTACCACCCAACAAAAGTAAAATAACCCAATTTCTCCAGAGAAAAAAATGTTCCCATTTACTTTACACCACTTTTAAACTGACAGGAAAAAACGAGTGCTCTGCTTAAAAGAACATTACAGTCTCGTGACAATCCTCTAAAACACAACACTCCTAGCTTTAAAATTACTTTCCTGAAAAAGAAACTTGTAAAACAGCAACAGAAATAAGAAAGTGGATGTTTTTCCCCCAAAGAAAACTTATCTACCCAGCAAAGGAACAGCATAAGCCAACTGCTGATCCTCGAATGCCTCATAAAAGTGCACTGTTCAGTGGCAGTAAAGCTCTGAAGGGCTTCATGGCCAAATTTGTCTTTTAGTCAGCTCAAGTTGAGCTGCCTGACAGTTTTGGTTCGTGTGAGGATCCACCTAGACCATTTACCGGCTCAGCATGGCAGAAATACAAACAAAGAAGCACCAAACTTTCATTACCACTGTTGCAGTGATACTGATTAAACAGCATGCATGCAGATATGCATAAATCAGGATAATATGCAGCATCAGAGAACATAATAACAGGATGTGATGCACAAATTAATTGAAAAAAAAATGTAAGCAGAGTAGCTGTCCACTTTTATAGCATCATACATTATAATGTTTCTATGGAGAAAATAATACAGGAAGAACAAAGTACTTAAAGTATGCACAATCTTGTTTTGTGATTGTTAACCAGGCATGAGGGTGCTGAGGTTTCTTCCAGAGTGATGTAGTCAGGCAACCAATCAGGAGTGCTGGAAGGATTCCTAAGTAAAAGGCCTTCAAGACCCTTGATTTTGTGGGCCACCTCTGCTACAGGGCCGACTTCTGTTGCAACTGCTTCCCCCTCTGCCCTGAGGGGGACCTTTCACCAGGAGAGTCCTGAGCAAAACTCTGGGAATTATGGAATCATAATTATTTTACACTATTTTGTTTCTGGGAAAAAGTCCTTTAAGGGTGGAGAAACAAATGCTCATGGCAGACAGGGTTTTGCCTTCCTGTTTACTTCTGGTGAGAGTTTCCTTGACTTTAGGTCTAAAGAGTGTAGACCCATCAAAGGGAGAGTCAACAAAGGATATTTTGAAGTTCTCTGCAAAATCACATATACCCATTCAGGAGTGATGGCGAATGGCAATGAAAGTACCTGCAGCTCTCGAAGTGCCATCAGCTGCATTGGCAAGCAGGCACATGGGCACATTAGAAATCAAATGAAGGGTGATTAGTAGGGACTCCACAGTCTTCTGTACAGTGGCATGCAGATTACTCAAGAGAGCGTTGGAGAGCTCCTTGGTCAAATCTCCCTGGAAGCGTGTTAAATGAGTTAGGTATTTCAGTGCATGTAGCTCAAACGTCGCTGAAGTTTTAGTCCACTTTCCAAATCTGTCCAACTATGGGCTATTCCTACAGAACACACTGATCTTGTCAAATGTTTGTGGGATTGGTTCCATCACATCAGGTTCCTTCCATGCCAATTCAGAGACCAGATAAATGAGCTAAACAGCAGGTGGGACCACTATGGAAGAAAAAAGAGGATCAGTCCCAAAAGTCTCTTGGAATAGACAGTTCTGTTTGGAGGGAGTATCAGTGGACCCTCCCCCACCCGCTTCATCAATTCAAGGATGTCTTCAAAGCAGACATCTTCCAAGGGGATCTTGTGGACTCCTCCCTTCCTTGAATTCAGTCAGTGTCTTCCGTGAAGGATTCCTGAGGGGAATCCATAATGCCGAGTGAGTGTGAAAAAGACTAAAAATCCAAAGCTGAAACCAGAGCCAAGGCAGAGTCCTTGAGATCTGAAGATCTCAGCAAAGAAACCTCCCAGGACCTCCTGTTTCATCTCCTAGGTAGATATCAGGGCCGAGCTGGCTAGGGCCAAGGTGCCCAAGGAACGTCGATCCCCAATCCTGGACCTCAGCCCCAACCTCTCGGCTCAGAGACCCTTTCACATCCTATGTTGTCTGGGTCAATTTGGTAAGGGAAATAAATGGAGTCAAAGCCGACCAAGCTATCAACTCCAACAGGGCTATCCTATGGGGAACACTCAGCTTTGTAGACACTGGATCGGAAGGTCAGACTAGAGAAGGACATATCAGTAGCGATGTTGTATGGACCTGGTCTACAGCTCCCAGTGGGGGAGACCGTGGGAGGACCCCAATCTGAATATGCTCTTCAGAAACTTGCGCATCATCTTGTCTATGTCATCTTTTGACAGACGTCTCATTGATCGAAATAACCTAAATGTTAAAGCCAGTAAAGGAGGCCTGGGGGACCAGGGGCCAGACAGGTAGGACACAAACCACTCTACAACCACAGAGGAGATAAAATAGTTTGATTGTAAATGCTCAACTAAAATGCTGTGATCAATGCTGCTGAGAGATGTTGGAGGACCAGTACTGAACACTACCCTGATCTTTAGCCATTAGAAAATCATTAACTACTCAAACAAGAGCGGTCTCTGTACTAAACCAGTGTAAAATGGATCCATGAGCAAAATGACTGCAAGGCGAGTCTCACGTTGCTTACAGACAAACTTCTCATTAGTTACTTTTCCAGTGAAACAAAAGTTAGAGATTTGACAATAAATGTCAAAGATGTTAGGGACTAGAAATGAATTCCTGAGAGTTGAGATAAAAAGGTTTCTTTCAAGGTGCATGGAAAAATCCTAATCTCAAAGAAGAAATCAAGATCTGAAATATTACTTGTCCAAGAACATCAGGACTGGTAAAAACACTCTTGATGGGCAGGGATCCACACCACAAGTAATCAGACACATACCTGAGATAACACACATGAGCTCACCATAAAAGGAATGTCAAATACCATCCAGGGAACAGGAACTGGGAAGGCTGACACTAGAGTATTACTCTTGGTGTGGCAGAGCTAACAATATGACAGATCTAACTGCAGCAATCCTGTTACTAAAAATGTGAAAAGACTCACATTCTGAAGCAGATAAGGCTCTTCTAATGTTGTTCATAGGTCAATCAAGGGGTTGGATGTGACTCATAAGCGAGCAAGTGGTGAGCCGGGCTGGGCTGCACAACATATCCATCATACAGAAGTGCACAGGTGGTAGATTAGAAGCTGCTGAGAACTCTCTGGAAAATAATTCTACTAATCTCTTATAATCTAATCTATGTAATGTGAGGCAACAGAGGGAATAGCTCTGGCTGTAGGTAGCCTGAAAGTTTGTTGAGAACAGGAAATGTCTGTCTACCCTGGAATAGAAAACTGCACTTAGCCGTGTAAGCTAAATAAACATATTACATTAATAATTTCAGGTAAGGTATCAAACACTTTCACATCTGTATTATGAAACTGCTTGTATACTGTCTTGGTAACAATAATGTAATTGGGAGCAAGTGAGCTAGAAGGCTTACCCTTAACAAACTGAAGTGGTTTGCCTTCTTTTTGTATGCTATGGCAACCCTGACAATGAACAAGACATTTCTTGCCTGGGAAAAACAGATGAAAAACAGGCAGAAGTGTCAAAAGCATCCTTTGCTGATACAGACTACTCTAGTACAATGAAGTCAAAGTGTCCCTTTCTACTCTTTTAGGCAGAAAAACATTTTGAGTTTGTTAAACCTATACAAATTGTACAAAGTTCTTTAAAGGTTATTATTTTCTATTATTTTGATGAAAAATGTGCATTTTTTAAATGACTGTCTGGTGTAAAGGAGCCAATGACAGTATAAAGAGCAATCTAGGACATCAGGATCATGTAATCATGGGCTAACCCTTTACACCAAAAACGCAGCACAGTTTCCTTTGGTAAATCTAGCATCACTACCACTTAACATATAGATAACATTCCACATTAAATATGACATAGTCAACAGGTATTTGCATACATGTTGATAAGACTTTCCTTTGACTACCATGTCTCTGTGGTGGTTAGAAAATTATTCTACATTGCACAGCTTATCCTTCACAGCATCTCCTCTAGGTAAAAAGAAGTTATATAGTCTTACTTTATTCATCCCTTATTGGGCCCATCATAAAATATAATGCACCCTTCAGCATGTACCTTACTAAACACCTAAGCCAGCCTGAGAGATATAAATGCTTCCTCACCAAGAAAGAACTCCTGCCTTAGTTACTCTGATAGATTAAAACTTCTGACATTCTACTTAGTGTCATAAAACTGCTGCGGAGTGATATCTGCTTATTGTGCCATGCTATGAATGAGCCAAACACACACTGAACTCCTTGATCTAAATTGAGCAAGTGGTAATGCAAATGCCCATTCTAGAGACCTAAACCTACACAATCACATCAACAAGACCAGACAAACGGCATGACAAATACCTAACCCAATATATACCCCATTTCTGGAAAAGCCTGCCCTTACCTATCAAACAAAGTACTTGCCTAGCAATCTTTAAATCCAATCTGTAAATTATCACCAGGAAAATGTGGAGAAAATCTGTGTAATGGGGGGTCCAGCTGAATCTAGTCTGTGGAGTTAATTTGGACTGTGCTCAATTTTCAGGAGGTGAGAGTAAAGCCTAGGAGAAATATCTAGAGATTTTTGGAGCTGAGGCCTAGGAAAAAGGTCTAAAGCAGGGGTATCCAACCTTTTTGGCTTAGAGGCCACTTACCAAACAGTTCAAGGACATCTTACCATACTTTGCATTCAAAATAGTATGTTGTAGGACATATTGAGGGCCAGATACAATGCCTCAGTAGGCTGAATTGTAGTCCTAGGGCCATCTGTTGGACATCCCTAGCATAACGCCCTGTGGTTAACTGCTGGAAGTGCCTAATTTCTAAGGTTGAGACGAGGAGAAAAGTCTAGAGTCTGGGAGCATAGTGTGAGTACCTGGGCTAGGGCCTAGGAAGGGTGACTACCTGTTTCATGAGAGAAATCCTGTGTCATGAGAAAAATGTTATTAATTGAACTACTTCAAGCTGCTGTTTGTTTTTACATTTTGTGAATCACAAGTAAGGTGTTAGTTCAATTGCATAAAGTTAATAAGCATGAGTTTTATGTATGTCCTGTCTCCACATAGCCAGCCTTAGGTATAGGCCAACTAGGTGGCCACCTAGGGTGCCGTTCTTGCAGGGGCACTTTTCCAGTATTTATTTGGTGTAGGTAGACCAGGACAGGGCACCAAGTGGTGTGGTGGGGGGCGCCATGGAGCCCTTTTGCCTAGGGCACCAGTTGATCTAAGGCCGCTCCTATGCCTCCAATGTCCTAAATTCTATGATACAGTGAAATAACTCTTTGCAAACTGCGCACACAAATATTTTGCTGTTCCCCTCAACAACACAAATAACAAGAGCACCTGTCTTGCAGAGGAACCTTCTTTTTGCAGGCACATTTATGG
>NC_056743.1:161987050-162044550 GCF_019279795.1 Protopterus annectens | reverse complement strand
CTGTATGACAGAAAATCTACTACATCAAGCACTTCAGAATAGGGATTACAAAATAAACCCTGATCCTTGAAATAGATTTACTTTTTAATCCCTGCAGAACAATACAGGAGGTAGAGCAAATCACAGCAAGATGCATTCTCCAAACTATCACACCTAAATGGAGCATTCGAGACTGTCATACTAAATTATGTTCTAGGAGCAGAAAAAAGAAGTTATGTACTCACCATAATGTTCCATACGAGTAGTTATACTTAATTTTTCTGCAACCTGTGGGTATATGGATCCGTATCGGATCCGAGCCGGCAACTTTTTTTCTAGCATCTGCTCCAAGCTCCGAGCTCCTCCCCTTAACCATAATGCCCTACAATCTCCTATCTTCCCTCAGATCGAGTTTGCTGCAACTAAAAACATAGGCAACTCAACCCAATAAACCAATCCTGAAAAGACAGGACAAGATCCGGGGGACGGAACATTGCAGAAAAATGAAGTATAACTATTCAGACGGAACGTTATGGTGAGTACATAACTTCTTTATCTGAAGTAGTTAACTTCATTTTATCTGCAACCTGTGGGACAGAGTCTCCAGCTACTCCGATCCTGGGAGGCCCTTATGGAAGGATATTCCTGAGCACCGCAGAGCCAAAGGATGCTCTACCCCTCAAAATCAGATCTAATTTGTAATGGGAAATGAAGGTATGTGAATTGGCCCAGGTCGCTGCTGCACAAATATCGTCCAAAGGCACCCTAGACCAAAAGGCAGCAGAAGTCACCATGGACCTGGTAGAGTGAGCCTTAACAATACCAGGAGGAGATAAACCTTTTGCTTTGTAGGCATGTGAAATACAAAGAGTGATCCATCTGGCCAAAGAAACTTTAGAAATAGCTTTTCCCATAAATGTTTTGGAAAAAGAAACAAAACTGGTCAGTCTTGCGGAAAGACTTTGTTCTATGAAGATAAAAACGAAGCTGTCTATGAACATGTAACAAATGGAGTTTGTATTCAGCTTTATTTTGGAAGTTAGGAAAGAAAATGGGCAGATTAATGGACTGGTTTATGTTTACTTCAGATGATACTTTAGGTAAGAAGGAAGGGTTAGTATGGAGGGAGACCCTATCCTTATAGAAGACCAAATACGGAGACATTGCAGACAGAGTTTGAAGCTCAGAAATCCTCCTAGCAGATGTAATGGCGACTAGGAAAGTGGTCTTCCAGGACAAAAATTTCAAGTCCACCGAAGCTGCAGGTTCAAAAGGAGGAGCCACCAATGTCTGTAAAACAAAAGTAAGGTCCGAAGGAGGCAGTGAATCCTTGACAGGCAGCCGTAACAGAAAAGTACCTTTAAGAAAAGCCTTACACAGCCTAGAGGAGGCTAAGGACATGTTGTCTTCACCAATGTGAAAACTGGAAATGGTTGCCAATTGTACTTTCACTGTGGAGGAACTAGCTCCTTGCTGAATGATACCAGACAGGAAGTCCAACACCGCTGGAACAGGGGCTGTAAAGGGCTCTGTGAGGCCCAAATGGAAAAACGCTTCCATTTACTGCAATAAAGTTTCCTAGTGAAGTCTTTAAAAGAAGCCACCAGAATGGATTTTACCGGGGATGAAAGACTGGGAATCCTGTCAATTAACAGAACTGGAGCAGCCAGGCTGTCCGCTTGAGGCTGCCCAGATCGGGCGGACGTGCCCCTGACGGATGGGAGATTAGATCCGGGCAGGGATCCAGAACCCACGGGGGAGCTAAGAGAGGAGACCAAAGGAATGGGAACCAAACCTGACGAGGCCAGAATGGGACAATGAGGATCACTTTGCACCGTAGTCGGCAAGCTTTTTGAAGAAACTTCAGAATGAGTGGCAATGGTGGATAAGCATACAGAAGCTCGGGGGGCCAAGCATGGACTAGAGTGTCTCTGGGGACTTCCCCTGGTGAGGGAATCAGAGCGAAGAACTCGCTGCACTTCGCGTTGGAAGGAGATGCGAAGAGATCGCAGCAAGGCTGACCCCCATGCAAAGAAGATCTCTTCCGCTACTGTTTCAGAGACCACTCGTACAGGATCAGAATGGCCTGACTCAATCTGCCCGCTAAAATGTTGGAGCACCCTGGGATGTGCATTGCTATCAGAAACTGACCAGTGGAAATCACCCATTCCCACACTCTCATGACCTCGCAACAAAGGGGGTAGGATCTGGTTCCCCCCTGCTTGTTGATATACCAGACAACCGACATGTTGTCTGACTGAATTGCAATCAATCCGAGAGGGAGGACTGTGTGAAAGGCTTCCAATGCGAAAAGCACTGCCCTCATCTCTAGAACATTTATGTGAAACTTGGTCTCTGACTGGGACCACATGCCTTGGAATGTCCTTCCCAAACAGTGTGCCCCCACCCGAGTTGGGAGGCGTCCATAGTCACTGTGGCTTGGACTGGAGATGACGCGAAGGGGCGTCCTTTTGATATCTCCGGTGAACTTAACCACCAAAGAAGAGACGTCCTGCAGAAGTGACTGACCTTGATCGGAAATTCCATGGGCAGGTCTAGCCAAGACCATTGAACAACCAGAGTCCATTGAAGAACCCACATGTGAAGGCACGCACAAGGGAGAATCGATATGGTGGCAGCCATGGAGCCCAGAGCCCGGAGAACCTCGCTCGCCTTTCGAGACTTGGAGTTCGCTATCTGAGCTATGTGGCACCTGAGGTGTAGGATCCTGTCTGGAGTTAAGAATACCTTCATCTGCAAAGTGTTTAGCTGTGCCCCAATGAAGTCCAGAACTTGTACTGGTTGCAAATGGGATTTGTGAACATTGATTGTAATTCCCAGTAGATCTGCCAACCAAATCAAATACTCTCGGGCCAAACACAAGTGATGCTTGTTGGGCGCAGCGAAGAGCCAGTTGTCCAGGTATGGAAACACCTGAATACGCTGAAGCCTCAGGTGAGCCACTACAACTGCCATTAACTTGGTGAACACCCTGGGGGCTGTGGTGAGACCAAAGGGTAGGGCTCTGAACTAAAAATGTCTGGCTCCCAGCCAGAAGCGCAGAAACCTCCTGGAGCTTCTGTGTATTTTGATGTGGTAGTAAGCATCCTGGCGGTCTAACAGGCACATCCAGTCACACTCTCGGAAATAAGGTAGAATGGACTGTAGGGTGACCATCCGGAATTTCTGTTTGGCTACCGACAGGTTTAATGTTGACAGGTCTAGAATGGGCCTGAGGTCCCCCGTCTTTTTGGCATCAAAAAGAACCTAGAGTAGATGCCTAATCTGGACTGATCGGGGGGGGGACCTGTTCGATGGCTCGTTTGAGAAGCAACTTTGAAACCTCTAGAGCTGCAGCCTCCCTGTCAGCGGGTGGAACATCTGGGAGATGTTTTGTAATATTTGGAGGGGCAACAAATGGGATAGAGTAACCTCTGGATATTATCTGTAAAACCCAGCGATCTGTCATAATGGACTCCCATTTCGCTGGGTGTAAGGACAATCGTCCCCTAACTGCCTCCAGAGTATGACAGTCAGGCACCCCCTCAGAGCTGCTGACCGGGTCTATCACAAAAGGGTTCCCTAGACCCGAAATTCCTGGGACCCCCTCTACCTATGGGTCGGCGTCGATCTTGTCCCCCTCTACCTCTGGGGGAATAGTTGTCCTGAGAATCCTGGAAAAACTGAGATTTTCGGAACCACATCTTCTTCTGCCCTCTTTGATTCCTAGAGAAGGACCACTGAGGGTTAGAGAAGCAGACTCCGATGGCAGACAAACTCTTCCCGTCCTTTTCGCTCTGGACAAGTGTGTCACGTACTGTCTTCCCAAAAAGGGAAGAACCGTCGTAGGGAGCATTGATAAACGACGCCTTGAAAGGGTCCACGAACTGACACAACCTGATCCAGGCATGATGCCGCAAGGCTATGCCTGTCCCAGCCACCCTAGCTGCTCCTTCCATGGCATGGGAAAGGAGTCGCATTGACGTGTTTGAGACTGACTTCAGAGTAGACATTTTCGCCAAGAACAACTGTCTGTCCTGTGGCGATAAAGACTCTGGGGGCAACTCAGCGAATTCCGAAGCAAGTTTTCGCTGAAGCCGAATCACATGTGCCAAATAATTCAGCACATGGATAGAAAAGGTCGCTGAGGAGTAGACGCGCTTCCCAAACCTATCCACTGACCTGGACTCCTTGTCTGGCGGGTGGACTGAGGAATGCTCCTGTGCTAGTTCCTTCTTTGTGGCCGCTGCAACCAACATAGCATCAACTGGGGCTCCTTTCAACCAAGGTTGTCTGTCGGAAGGGGGAGATAAAACCTTGTCAGGGCATTTGGGGATGGGCTCTACAGTGTCAGGCTCCTTCCATGCCCTCGAGGTGATGAGGTCCACCAAGGGGTCTGCTGGTGGGGACATGCCAAAGGCCTCCAGGAACACTGACTCATCCCCAGAAGATTTTGGGGCTGACCAACCTCCCCTCTGGCGGAGGATCTCCATAATTTCTCCGAAGGAGACGTCTTCGGGAGGTGACCTGGGGGAACCTTCTCCTTCATCTAAGTCAGTGTCCATAGTGAGGGACTCGGGGGAGTCCAAGTGCCTCCTTTTGCACTTGCGCTTACGGTGACCCTCTTCAGTGGGACTTTCAGAAGGGGATTCGTGAGCCGCAGGGGTTTCCTCAGGGAAATTAACCTGGGGATCCTCTGGCACAGGCTGTCCCTGAGATATGATGAAGGGAGTCGTCGCCAAATCCATGGGGGCCTGGGTGGTATCTGAGGGGATGGGCTGGGGTCTCAATCCCTGGGAGAGAACCCTCTCCACCACTTTGAAGGCCGAGGGAGAAGCCCTCCCCTGATCCGAAGCGAGGACCGGAGCCAAAGCCAGGGTAGCCTGAGGTCCGAGGGAATGGACTGGATCCGAAAAGGTCAGAGCCGAAGAATCCATTCCCCCGGGTCCGACTCCCTGTCTGTGGCTCCCAGAGTCACTCGGATCTGAATAAATCGGATCCGAGGAACTCAAGGTAACAGCCGGAGTTGAGGTCGGAGGAACCGTCAGCGCCGAGCTACCAGCTCCGAAAAACCTCAGATCCATGAGACCCAAAGCACAGATCGGGTAAGGAAAGATGGGGCGGAAAAAGGGCATGGAGGTCCCCCCTCCAGAGGGAGAGGGGCCTGGCAAGACTCTCATCTGAATTGGGGTCTGAATAAATCTCCACATCATCCTGTCCATGTCCGATAGGCTCCGAGTCGACCTCGAAGAGGCCACCGACTCGGATCTGGCTGGTCTGCGCAATGGGGAGGAAGGCCTCGGGTCCGAATGTTCCAACGGCTCCAGTGAGAAACGAAGAGACCGGAGCGGTGGAGCAACAGGCCTCATGATCTTAGAAGGGGGACTGAGAAAGAGATCCCTGTCTGGGGATCTCTTACGATGTCTGTCCTTCTTCTTCTCCCTTTCCTCTCTGCGCCTTTATCTTTTTCTTTGTCAGCCACACTGACTGAAGATTTGTCTTTAGAAGACCCATCGCCAGAAGAAGAGGGAGGTTGAGTCCCTGTCTGGGTGGGAGCTGGAATACTAGAGGTCGAGGCAGATTCCAGCATGGCAGCAGGGAGAAGGCCTTTGGCAACTAGCTTGGCCTTCCGATCCCTATGGGTCCTCTGGTTAAAACCAGAACAGATAGCACACTGAGTGGATGAATGTGCCACTCCCAAGCAAATTACACACAGAGTGTGACCATCAGCTGGGGAGAGCTTATGGCCACACTCTGTACATTTTTTGAAGACAGACTTCGGCTGATCAGCCATAGTCCTGCACCGAAAGCTACAAACACTACCTATCCGAAAAACCACACACAAACACAGGTAGGGGAAGGGCAGGCCTAACTACTACTCTCTACAAAACTTTTTTTTTTTTTTTTTAAACACCGACGACCAAGCGAGACACTAAACAAGGGGAGGAAGGGAAAAATTTTACTCAAGCACACCTAGACCCCAGAAAAAAATACCACTTACTATCCCTGAGCTCAGAGCAAAGAAGACCACGATGCACACTACTGGTGCGGCAAACGAGATCTGAGGGAAGATAGGAGATGGTAGGGTATTATGGGTAAGGGGAGGAGCTCGGAGCTTGGAGCAGATGCTAGAAAAAAAGTTGCCGGCTCTGATCCGATACGGATCCGTATACCCACAGGTTGCAGATAAAATGAAGTTAACTACTTCAGATGCATAGTTCTGCTACAGTTAGCAAAGCTTGAAGCAGTACAATTTAGCCAATTATTGACATTGACACTGGATACAAATCCTTCTTTCCTTTCCTTCATCATCTCTAAAGGGCATAGCTATGTGGGTATAGTTCCTTTACTATTTATGCATAACTGTAACTTGACTTAAGTATTCCAGAAAAGAGAATACATTAACTTAAATTACAAGCTGTAGCAACTTTTAGAATGAAAAACATGCAGAGGTTACCTATTTTTGAGAAACGAAAAGAAAAAACAAACAAAAAAAAAAAAAACAACAGGTAAGAGAGGAAGAAAACAGAAAGGGCAAGTGATGAAGGAATTATTCTGGCTTAAATGGTAATGAGCAGGAAAAGTGTTCCCCAAGAAAGAAATTTAAAAAGACTGAATAAAATGGCTCAAAGGAGGAAGAGTAAGCTTATTCAATGAAAATGATGAAGTCCAGGGAGGGCAAGTTTCTTAACTGGTACCCTAAGGAGAAAGGTGGCACTAAGAACAGTTTTGTACTATTAGACTTGACACTTGTACTCTATCACATCTTGAATATTAGGAAATATGACAGAACATACACTGACTTTGTTCAGACAGACTCTGGCCAAGGAGATACAAGTTGTATAGGTGCACTGAACATAGTTTATCAGTCAACCAAAAACTAATCCAATTCCATTTGTCTTAGTAAGACTTTACAAGTAGAAGGCTTTTAAACTATTTTGCAAAACAAACCCAGTACACTAGCAATTACTGACATAACAGAAACCATTCCATTAGTCAAGGCTGTGAAGGGAAAGGTGATGCCAGCCCAACTAACAAAGACAGTGTCAATTCAATTCAATAAGAGAGCATAAGTTGTTCCACCAGGTTTCAGTAACACAAATCAAATCATAGTGGTTAGATCATAAAAGTTCATAAAAGAGCTTCAAATTCACTGATCTTATTATTTAAACTCCTTACATTAAACAAAAGACAGCAGATCCTCTCTCAGATTACAAGATGTCTTTTCCAAACCAGTTCTTTCTAAAAAAGAAAATAAAAAAAGAAATCCTTAACCGTCTTAGTAAAAGGGCTGACATAAATCCTACTGCCTCTATCATCTACATGAGTCATCCTTTGCAACCATATGAATGTTCGGTATTTTTTTTCCATATAAATGCAAGTGTGATTCCTATCGAAGACACTATAGCTGAGAACAGAGTATCAGGAAGGGTACAGCTTTAGAATATCAATTCCTTAGATGCATCTCCCTTCAGTGAAATCACTCAGATAATACGGTCAAAGGCTGTTATAAGAAGTAATGCTGCAAGAAGATGCACCTTCTCATCTAACTGTCCTCACAACTTCTCAAAAGCTGTGCTCCTCTGATGGTCAGGTGGGAGAAAAGTTCCTTCCTCCTCATCACTTTTCAAACTATGCTTCCACAAAAAGTATCCAATGGAACAGCAGACGATACAGGCCTAATAGTATTAGTGAAAAAAATTCTAACAAAGAAGGGGACAGGGCCAAGGAGCTTCTCGGGACAAAAGGAGGTAGGAAGCTTGAGCACATCTTGCTGACACTGAACCAGAAAAAGTGAGTACTACAGACTGGTTTATATGATAAAATGAACCCTGAAAGGAAAGTGACCCAAATGCATTTCCTGAGGAAACTGGAAGGCTGCAACAAACAACTCAAAGGTCGGGCCATTACTTGCAAAGCAGCAGCATGGATGGAATATCTAGGAACAACTTCCAACCAATGACAACCTAAAATGTAACATGTGCATATACTGAGACGTCTGTGTAAAGCTGCAGAATCAAAACGGCCATTGAAACATACAGAGTTGACAGCAGGCCAATGCCCGCCTTTCAGACACTAGAGAGTTAAACATCCAGATACCTGACATCTGATGACCAAAGAGTAGGCCCAGAATTTGCAGACTTGATGTGTAAGGGATGGCCTAGAAATCAGATGATGGAGATGCTTGGTTCACAGGCATATGGTCAACCATAATAAACACAAAAAAGAAAAGAGCTTTCCAAATAAACAAAACAAAGCTGCAGGTTAGTCTAAAAAAAAAAGTTATATCTTACCATAACGTTCCATCTGTGTTGTAGATCTTTATTCATTTATTACTATTAGAACTTCAGTTCCATCCTCGGAACTAACAAGGCCGTTTCCAGGCTCGCAGCAACCAAAAACTCTCAGCTAAACCCTACCCATAATGCCCTGCTCATAGTTACTCCAGATCGAGTTTGCCCGCCCCTATATAAAAGAGGTAGTAATAGAAAAAACAGTAGAAGGAGTAGAATGCTCTGTCTGAGCAAATACCCTAATCAAGAGTTCCTAAAGTCCACCAGGAGTCCAGGCAGGGGGAAGGAGGGCGGGAAGTAATGAATGAAGATCTACAACATAGATGGAACGTTATGGTAAGACATAGCTTCTTTATCTGATGTTGTAAATCTTTATTCATTCCTTACTATTAGGGCCAAGGGTGGCCCTAAGGGAGGATATTCCTGAGCACCATAGAACTAAAAGATGCTCGTCCATTGGAGGCCAAATCTAATTTGTAATGAGTGATAAAGGTATGAGGTCTTACCAAGTGGCTGCTGCGCAGATATCATCCATAGAGGCTCTGGAATGGAAATCTACAGAAGTAGGCATAGATCTGGTAGAATGAGCCTTTATTCTGGAAGGTAAGGATAGTTTATTCTGTTGGTAGATAAAGGTAATGACGTTTTTAAGCCAGGAGGATAAAGTCACTATGGAAACAGGTTTACCCAATCTGGGTCCTGCAAAGGCCACAAACAATTGATTTGTTTTCCTAAAAGATTTAGTCCTGTCCAAATAACAGCGAAGCTGCCGATGCACATCAAGGGTGTGCAAAAGGTACTCCCCTGTATTAGAATGCTGAGGGAAGAAAATCGGCAGGCCAATAGATTGGTTAATGGAAAATCCAGAAATGACCCTGGGCAAGAAAGAAGGGTCAGTACGAAGGGACACCCTATCTGTGTGGAAGATCAAGTAAGGTCTCTATCTTCAACGTTTTTTTATCAGTGTTTTCTATTTGTACGATGTCTACGAACGCTACTGCAGGCATGGAATCAGGAATTCCACCATCTAATCAGCCGGTCAATTTCATTTCCATGTGGAAGGAGAGAGACGAAAAAATAGCATCCAGTGATCCTTGGAGCAGGGCAAGTACTGATTGTTCTTCCAAATACAATGAACTGGAAAAGGCTATGATAAAGGAGGTAACTACATACTATGACATCAAACTGCTGGAGAAATATGTTAACTTGAATATAACCCCAAGGGGGTTGCGAGTAGAGCGTTTACCTGCCTACGAGTTCGCAGAAGAGGAGGCGGATTTATCAGCAGTTTCTTTAAAATGCACAATTAGTTGGCTTGGCATTCTCATTAGAAGAAATGAGAGAGTACTGGACAGAGTTCGCACGTCTATTTTGCAGTTACAGAAAGAACTGACACGGGAAAGTTCAAGCAATACCTTTGAAGACAACATTTCGGATATCAGAACCAGAGTGTCTAAAGTGGAATCGGAGGTCATCACACGCAAAAAGAATAAGCTATTAAGAGACATTAAAGACCATGAGTCTGGTAAGATTTATTCGTGGCAATATAGCTTTAAAAGAAAGCGCGGAACCAGACGTGACGTCAGGAGTCAGGCTAGGAGTGATTCAGTTGGGGATTCCACTTTTTCATCAGTGGAAATGGAGTCGGCAGGAAGAAAAAGCGTTTCCTTTGAGAATTTGAACTCTACCCAAGAAGCGGAGTCGAGGGTGTTGGATGTGGTAGAGACTTCAAATCAAAGTTCCACACAGAACATCACGCAGAACAAGGGGAGAGGGCGACGCTTTCAAAATAAAAGCAATAGAAGATAAAGATGAGCCAGCGGGTCCCCGTAATCCTGGTTGTAATGTTTTCATAAATTTTGTCAACAATGTTGGTTTGGCTGAAGGTGTTGCACTGACTCCGAATCATGAAAGTGTTTGTGGACCAGCGGTTTCATCCATAGTAGGTGAGTCCTACCGCATTTTGAACTATTCCACTTTTGACATTTCAATTGCAAGTAGAAACGTGTTGTTGAAGGGACCGAAGTTCGTCCCAACCCGTTTCCCTTCTTTATCTGACATTTTGTCGGATGTAAAGACGTTTTGCAGAAAATTGCACTTAAGGGTGTTTTTTGAAGAAAACAAAACCAGGAGGGGTTTGGAAAGGGGGTTGGAACAAAGTTTGAACACTTCTACAGACTCTGTTCTGGACAGTTCACTCATGGACATTTCCTTACATCAGAATGATCTAGTTGATATTTTTGCATCTGAAGAAAATGTATGTGACATCAAAGGTGATGGTTTTCTTACAGGTTATGGGAGATTTGACATGCCGAGGATGCCCCAGGAGAATAAATTCAATGCTCCCAGAAATAGTACGGCACTTTTGTTGTTTGAAAAGACACTATTCAGACAGCTGGAGTACAAGCACGAAATGTTCATTAGAGGTAAGAAATCTTTCAATTTGAATAAAAAGGAATGGGATGCTTTGTTAAGCATGAAAAAATCTAATGAACATTTCGTGTTTACACAAGCCGATAAAGGGGGCAATTGGGTGATTTTACCCAGGGAAAGGTATAATAGGATGGCCCTTGAATTGCTAGACGATGTAAAAACTTATTCTAGGTTATCTTCTAACATGTTAAAAGATTACAATTCTGCACTATTAGAAATTTTGGAAAGAGGCGAGCGGTTGGGTTTTTTCACGTCTAAAGATGTGAAGATGATGTATAGAAAAAATCCAAGGAATGCAAGGTTTTTCATCATCCCAAAAATTCACAAAGACGTGGTAAACCCACCCGGTCGCCCTATAGTTTCTGGAAGAGGTACTTTTCTGGAAAATGTGGGACTGTTCCTAGATTCTGTGTTAAAACAACATCTTCACAAAGTGCAGGCACATGTTAAAAACACTAGAGAAGTCTGTATTGAAGTTAAAGATATGGTATGGGAACAGGATTTTTATTGGGCCAGCGTTGACGTCAAGTCCCTATATACAAGCATTAATACAGTTTGGGGTCTGGTGTCCATTGAGAGAATGTTGGGAGAAGGGCCTAGGACTAACTATATAGTGCAATTGTTGGAATTTTGTCTAACCCACAACTGCTTTGAGTTTGAGGGGAAACATTTCCTGCAGAAAGAAGGAACCGCGATGGGGGCACCTTTTGCCCCGTCCTATGCTATTCTCTTCATGGCATTCTTTGAAAATTCCGTCATTTATATTAATAATTTCTATAGGGCCAAGGTAGTTAAATATAGACGTTTCATAGACGACTTGCTGTTCCTATGCAAAGGGGATCCCTCGGATTTTGATACATTCATTTTGGAAATTAAAGGAAATCCTTATGGTTTGGACTTCACTTATACGATAGGGGGCAGCAATATCCAGTATCTGGATGTTGAATTTTATGTAGATTCGAATAACAGAATCCAGCATAGACCTTATTATAAAAAAACAGCTGCAGATAATTTTTTGCATGCCTCTAGTATGCATAGTGGGGCATTAATAAATGCATTACCCACAGGGGAGTTCAAACGTATTGGAAACAACATTTCTGATCTAAGCTTGGTGGGATGCGAGTTTGATAAAATAGAAAACAGATTAAAGTCAAGGGGTTATCAAGGGACCATAGTGCGTTCTGCCAGAAGGAAGGTGGAAAAGGATTTGGGTCTTCCAGTGCTCATGCACTGGGAGAGTCAGGAGGAAAGCTTGGTTAGAAAAAGAAGTTCAGGTGGCCAGAGTTTTAAGTCCACGTGGTTGGTCAATAATGAAGCAGGGGCCATTGAACAAGACAAATTATTTTTTGTCACCAAATTTTCTCAATTTTCCGGAGTCGTGAGGGATACAGTGTTTAGTCTTTGGCCATTGGTTCTGGGGGATGATAGAGTAGGAAAATTTTTTCCCAGTAAGATCACCTTCTCTTACGGCAGATATCCCAACCTTAAGGAGATTTTAAACACTAGAAATTTAAAGAGGAAAATTAACATCTCTAAGGCAGGGACATATAAATGCGGGAATTGCAAGGTTTGCAATAGAGTAAGGAACCTAGATGGCACACTGATTAACAACAAGAAATATAAGGCTTTGGAATACTATGACTGCAACTCGGGGGGAGTGGTATACATCATTGGTTGTGGGTGTCAAAAGTGGTGTGTAGGACAAACCTCCAGAAAAGTTAAATTAAGAATAATGGAACATCTAGGAGACATCAGGAACAGTAGACAGGAGAGCCCAGTGGCCAAACATTTCATAGACTTTCACAATGGGTCAGCGGAAGGTTTAATATTTTGTGTATTAGGAAGGCCATTCAGTGTGGAAGGGGAAATTGGAGTGAATAAAAAACTATTGGAAATGGAGTCTAAGTTCATCTTGAACTTCAAAACTCTTTTCCCTAATGGTATGAATTTAGATATGTAAATCTTGTAAAGCCAATATTGAGGTGAATGCAACACAGTCTTGGGCAACATAGTAAATTTAGCATACATATTTTGATTTACATCAGTCATTTGCATAAGGTATGTGATGCAAGCCATTTATGATGAATATAGCAGGGTTATAATGAAGAAAAAAGAAAAAAGAAAAAAGAGAAAAGACAAAGGAATATTCTATTAGGTTGACAGGAATTGCATTATGCATAAATGAAATGGAGTTTCACAAAATAACATAATAAGAGAAAGTATACTCCTTTTGCACATTATGTATATTTTGCACATTTTGTATATCATAAATTTCCAATATGCATAAATTTTCATGCCATTTAACATTTTATTGTCTTGCCATTTGGTTCAAGTATAACATTTTGTATTGAAGAGATGTATTGGGTTGGTTGAGTGATGGTTTTTTCAGGTGTAAATGTTTAATTATTTAAGTGCACGTTGAGCGTTTTGATTGGCTTTAAAATTTCAAGCTAATGATTTATAAGGTGTGGTGAAACACAAATTTAATGTATTCCTTGAGAAGGCGAAGGCCGAGGTACCAGAGTGCAATAAAGAATATATTTTTTCACCAGTCACCTGCATGTCTGTGGCGTTCACAGTGTTCACAGTTTTCTATCTTCAACGTTTTTTTATCAGTGTTTTCTATTTGTATAAGGTCTCTTGACACTCAAGGCCTGCAGCTCAGATACTCTTCTTGCTGAGGTAAGTGCTACTAAAAGTAGGGTCTTCTATGATAAAAACTTTAAATCACATGAATCAAAAGGCTTGAAAGGAGGAGCTGTGAGAGATGGAAGCACCAAGGTCAAGTTGCTTGACCGGAGGTTTAACATGTAATACTCCTTTCAAAAATGTCTTGCATAGGCGGTGTGACATAATCGAAGAATCATCAAATCCATTATGAAAATTGGCGATAGCTGCTAAATGTACAGTGATTGTCGATGCTGAGGCTCCTGCATGTAAAAGAGTCGTCAGGTATTGAAGGATCTTTTGAATAGGCGTAGAGAAGGGATCCAAGTTCTGATCTTTGGCCCAAATAGAGAACCTAGTCCATTTACTAGAATAAACTTTCCTGGTGGAAGGTTTGTGTGAAGCCAGAAGAATTTCACGAACAGGAGATAGGATGTCAGGCAGCCTGGCAATCATTGGAAGTGGAGGAACCAAGCTGTGAGCTTGAGACTGGGATGAATCAGTCCCTGAGGATGATATAACAGGCCTTGGGAATGATCCAGGATCCACGGGCTGTGAATCAGATGAGGCCATAGAAACGGGAACCAGACTTGACAGGGCCAATAAGGGACAATGAGGATCACTTTGCTTCTCAGTCTTTGAGCTTTCTGGAGAAATTTCGGAAGGAGGGGAAACGGGGGAAAGGCATACAGTAGACCCGGGGGCCAATCGTGCATTAGAGCATCCCTCGGAAGTTCCCCCTGAGGGGGGATCAGGGCAAAGTAGCTTCTGCATTTGTTGTTTAGGGGGGAAGCAAACAGATCGCAGCAAGGCTTGCCCCAGCGTCGGAAGATCTGATCAGCTGTTACAGGATTGAGGGACCACTCGTGAGGCATCAGGATGTTCCTGCTCAGATTGTTCGCAATAAGGTTGGAACTCCTGAGAATGTGCATTGCTATAAGAAAGCGATTGGAAGCTATCGCCCAGTGCCAAATCCTCATGGTTTCCCAATACAGGAGGTAAGACCTGGTTCCGCCTTGCTTGTTGATATACCAGACGACTGACATGTTGTCCGACTGAATTGCAATGGTCCCAGGAGGTAGGGATGCATGAAACGCTTGCAACGCTAAGATAACTTCCCTCAGTTCCAGGACATTTATGTGCAAATTGGACACCATGGGGGATCAGGTGCCTTGGACCGTCTTTCCCTGGAAATGCCCTTCTCCCTAACAGGGAAGCGTCCGTAGTCACCGTGGCCATGGGCTGAGGAAAACAGAATGGTTGACACCAAAGATTTGTTTGTGACTTCATCCACCATAGCATTTCTTCCTTGCAATGGTTTGTAAGACGTATCATGTGGTAGAGTGGGTGAATTAAAATCAACCATTGTGCAGAAAGGAGCCACTGCAGGATTCTCATGTGCAGCCTCACCAGTGGTAATAAAGTAATGGCGGCCACCATGGAGCCTAAGAGTTGCAGTACAAGGCATGCTAGTACATAGGTCTGTGGAAGGAGGGCTTGGATTTGGTGTCTTATTTTCGAAAGCCTGTGAGGAGGGAGAGAAGCTTGACAGGATGTTGTGTCGAAGACTGCTCCAATAAATTCCAGTGCCTTTGTTGGGGACATTTGAGATTTGTCCTTGTTGATTATAATCCCCAAGCGGAGAGCGAGACCTTGAGTGTAAGAGAAGCTGCGGACTAGAAGATTCCTGGTCGGAGCAGTAAGGAGCCAATCATCTAGATACAGAAACACCTGGAATCCTTGTAGTCGAAGATGAGCTACCACAACTGCCATACATTTGGTGAACACTCAGGGGGCTGTCGAGAGACCGAATGGCAGTGCCCTAAACTGGTAGTGATTGACTCCCAGCCGGAAGCGGAGAAACCTCTGGGAGCAGTGATCCATCTTTATGTGTTAGTACACATCCTGGAGGTCTATACAGCACATCCAGTTGACCCTCCCTAGGAAGGAGAGAATGGACTGCACCGTGACCATCCGGAATTTTTGAGGTTTGATAAATTTGTTCAGTAGGCTGAGATCCAGGATTGGTCTCCAGTCCCGTCTTTTTTGGCACTAAAAAGAACCTTGAGTAAAACCTGGATCCTCTCTGGTCTGGTGGGACTGATTGGATGACTCTTTTTCTTAGCAGCTTTTCTATTTCTAAGGCTGCTAATTCCCTCTGATTGGGTGGCACATCAGGGATTTGTTTGACGGGTCTGGCAGTTAAATCGAATGGTATCTGGGAGTCTCTGAATATTATTCTCTGCACCCAAACATCGGTAGTAATAAGTTGCCAGGCTGGTAGGTGCAGAGAAAAACGACCCCCGACTGCTTCCACAGGAAAGCAATCGGGCCACTGCTCAGGAGCACTGGTAGGGTCTGCCGGAGAAGGAATCTCTAGCTCCCTGGTTACACGGAACCCCTCTACCCCGAAAGGGGCATCTTCCAGATGAGTTGCCCCCTCTGCCCCGGGGGGGGGGGGGATGCTCATCACGAGTGTCCTGAAAAGATCCTTGGGATTTCTTGAACCACATTTTTCCTCCCTTCTGGTTCCTGGAGTAGGACCTCTGGGGGGGTGGAAAAGTGTATGCCCACAGCAGACAAGGTCCTCCCGTCTTTCTCACTTCGTGCACGTGTGTCTCGTACTTTGGGACCAAAAAGTGCAGATTCGTCAACAGATGCGTTGATGAAGGAAGATTTAAACGGGTCTGCGAAGTCACACAACTGCATCCAAGCATTACGTCTCATGACAATGCCTGATGTGGCAGATTGAGCTGCCCCCTTGGTGGTGTGAGATATCAAATGCATCGAGGAGTTTGAGATGGATACAAGGGTAGCTAGCTGTGAGGCAACCGTGTCACGCACCTCATCAGGCAGTACCCCTGCCAAAGAGGAGGACATTTCAGAAATTAGGTCTCTTTGAAGGCAAGTGAAGTGTGCCAGATAGTTCAGCAATTGAATGGCAAAGGTCGCTGAAGCATAGGTCCGCTTCCCTAGTCTGTCCATGGTCCGAGACTCCCTGTTTGGAGGATGGACAGTGGAACTATTTTCTGCCAGTTCCCTCTTGGTGCACGCCGCCACAACCATGGAATCAACTGTCACCTTCTTGGACCAGTGGGGCTGGTCTTCAGGTGTGGATAGAATTTTGTCTGGCCTTTGGGGGACAGTTTCTATGTTGTCCGGGGCCTTCCAGAGATGCTGCACAATGAGCTTAACAAGCTCATCTGCAGGTAGGGTCACCCAGGAAGTAGATGGCCGGGCACGGAAGGCCTGCAAGAACACTTGATTCCTCAGAAGAAGGGTTAGATGATTTCCATTCTCCCTGCTGCTTGAAGATTTTGAGAATGCCTCCAAATGAGATGTCATCTGGGGGAGACCGTGGGGACCCTTCCTCCTCATCACAATCAGTGTCTTCGGTGATAGATTCCTCTGGAGAATCAAGGTGCTTCTTCTTGCATCGTTTCTTCCGGGGTGGCTCCCGAGTGGGATTTTCTGAGGAGGACTCCGGAGAAGGGGTTCCCTTCAAAGGGGGTCTTGCAGCTCTCGTGCCCACGATCATGAAGTAGACGGTTGGGACAGCTGCATGCTGGGGGAGGAGGTTCTGATGCTGATGCCATTGATGCTGACTGCGAGCCTGCAGAGGCAAGGACCCTCTCCATCACTTGGAAAGCAGGCTCACCTGAGGAGGGATGGGAGCCTGGAACAGAGAAGGACAACCTCAGAACCGGGGTCACACCCCACCCTGAGGAGCCTGCCTCCAGGTGAGGAGCTCCAAGAGGACTGGAAGCCGTCTGAGCTGTGGACATAGATGGCGCCAGCAAGAAAATAGGTTCAGGGCTAGGTACCAAGGTACCGACTGTCCAAGCTATGCTTCAAGAGAGCATCAGCTCCACCGGAGCCGATGCAGCAAGGGTGGTCGGTGCAGACAGGGAAAACAAACACAGTCGGTGCTGAGACAGTATGCACCGGGGTGGACATCGGTACCGGGATCTCCGGAACCTGGGTAGAGGCCGGAGGAGGATAAACAGGAGAATATGTTGTAAAGGATTCCGAGCCAAGAGGGACGGAAGGTCTAGCTGGAGTTGTCAATCCCCTAGCTGCCAGAAGCTGATCCACAACCCACACTAGATCCAATTCAGAAAAACTCCTGGTGGATCTAAAGGAGGCTGCTGAAGGAGAATCAGGTCTTTCAAAAAAAGAGCTAAACCTCTGCCCCAAAAAAGGGTTATACGTTGGAGAGTATCTGGTTCTTGGCAGATAGTCAACTTTAGGAGCAGAGGTCATAATTTGTGGAGCCGAAGAAACTATCGGCACAGTGGCCGGGGATGGTGCCGAAGCAGGTACAGTCATAGGAGACAATGTTGGAACCAAGGATGGCACCAAAGTTGGTGGTGCCGAGGTTGGAACAGAAATAGGAGTGAATAGCATAGACGGCTCTGAGGGAGAAGACACAGAGCTTGGTGACGAAGAGGTCTGCTCCAAGGGTGCCAGTGAAGCAAGGAGCCGACTCGGTTCCGTAACTGACGGAGATGTAGGAACTGAGTGACTCCGTTTTTCCTTATTTTTTTTTGGTCTTTGGAGGTGGTGAGACCTCTGACCCAGATAGAGCCTCCGAAAAAGGTGTTTTTAATTAAATCTTTTAAAATAAACATTCTTACGTTCTGCTAGTGTGCAATTGCTAAAACTAGCACAAATGTCACAATCAGCTTTAATATGGTCCATGCCCAAACAGTAGATGCAACGAACGTGTCTGTCCGAGTTGGGCATCTTACACCCACACTTGTCACACTATTTAAACCCCAACTTAATTTTGTCTGACATAGTGAGGCAACAAAGCTATCCTAATAGAAAAACAATAGAAGGAAGAGAAAAAATGGAGAGAATACCAACGATGGTATTTAAAAAATACCACAAGTGGTAAAGAAGGGCCTACCAAAGGCAGGAGAGAGGGACAGTACCAACGATGGTAGAAATTTAATTACCAAAGGTAAAGGGTAGGAAATAGAAATAGGTTATATGTGATAGTGAGAAAAGGTTAAACTGACTAAAAAACAAGACATTTTGAGGAGAAACTATATCAAAAATCACAAGTTTCCACTTAGCTTTGAGAGAGATGGCTAGGCACGTCTGACGAGGAACACTGCAAACAAGATCTGGAGTAACTATGAGAGGGGCATTATGGGTAGGTCATAGCTGAGAGTTTTTGGCTGGCGCGAGCTTGGAAACGGCCATGTCGGTTCCGAGGATGGAACCGAAGTATTAATAGTAAGGAATGAATAAAGATTTACAACATCAGATGCTTTATTAGAACTAGTGCCTCAAGTTTACAAACTCTTCAAAGCTTTGAAAAGTTTGTTAACTTGAGGAACTAGTTCTAGTAAAGTTTTTTTAGAGCAGCCTGCTGCTTTGTTTTATTTATCGGGCATGCGGTTCAACATCTGAAAATACCTGTGTTAGGATGATCTGCAGTAGGAGAAACAGAGGTGAGGTTGGTCTAGCAAGAGCTGTATTTCTGCAAAGGCTGATGCTACCCGAGAATCAATCGTAAGCAAAGCTAAAAACTAGGAACCATCTGAAGGGAAGTTGGGAGGGAAAACAAACAGTCAAGACCAGCACTTGTACCTGTGCAACAAAAACCAACATCTAAAACTGTTGCAGCAAAACAAGCTAAAATGAAGAGGGCTGGAAAGGGAAAGCTAATTTTATTTTATTTATTTATCCTTTGTTGACCAGGTTAGTCCCACTAGGACAGTAGTCTCTTTTCAAGGGAGACCGAAGGTGGTATTTATATTACTAGGGGAAATCTGAACAGGGTATTTCCCCTACTCGTCATTGTTGCAAGTGAGGCCCATTTTGGAGGAGCACTTCCTATTTCTGTTCCAGGTCCAGAGACGGCCTGGAGAAACAGGGAGGCAGATGAAGAGAAAAGGACATGGAGTGGTGAAAGAAATGAAGGAGAAAGCAAATATTGAGACCCGAGACAAGAGAATATGTGTAGGATTCTGAGGAAATGTTTCAAAGAAACTTGTTTGATGGAAATGAGTCAGCAAATGTTGAATGTATAATTACAACCCTGCAGTCAGGGTATATTGGGAAAAAAATGCTAAGGATGAAGCTGCCAGGTAACAGGAAAAGAGGAAGGCCTAAGATAAAGTTTATGGATTTGGTGAGAGAGAACATGCACGTGGTTGGTGTGACACAGCAAGATGCAGAGGACAGGAAGAAATGGAAACAGTTGATCCGCTGTAGCAACCCTTAACGGAAGCAGCAGAAAGAAGAAGAAGTCAGGATGGTGCAGAGTGAGCCAGAAAATGAAGGAGATGTTTCCTAGGGGGACATTATGGAGAAAATACAAAAGGAGGATGCAGAAACAACCCTGAAGAATAGTGGTGAGATGGAAAAGAAAACATATACAGAGAAAGTAAAAGAAGGAAAAAGTGGAATAGCAGAAAAGAAGGCAGATGAAAATGAAAAACGGAAGTATGTGGTAAGGATTCAATGTGCAGAAGACAAAGAAATAGACCGGTATAAAGTGAAAGAAAATTTAATAGCTCTTCGGGGTGTAAAACCACATGAGGTAAGAGCATTTATTCTTATTAACAAAAATACATTTTGTGACATTATATTTCAGAGAATATGAAAAAAAGAAAAACTATAACCTGAAAAATCTTTATGTGATAAAAGCATTTAACAGAGAAATAAAAAAAAATAATGTACTATTTTGAACACAGGTAGAAGGAGAGACTTTGAAAGGACATTTGAAAATTTTATGCAAAAAAAGTACTAAACACTGCAAAAGTTTATAACCAAAGGGATTTATGGAATGGTGGCTGGGATTTTAATATTGTGTTAGAATTAGAAAGAGAAAAAAAGTATACATATACCAAGCATAATAAAAGGGTCCTTATTATTTTAGCGAACGCTGTTTAGTCAAACGTCATTACGCGAAATGGCAAAATACCGAAAGCACGGAACAGCAATTATTTCCTAGGGAAAAAAATCACTAGGTCATTTTCAGGACTTTGCCATTTTCTCCACCGTGGTGCGATCTCGGAGTTGGTATATTTAAGTAGGGGGGTGTGGGGGGCGAAGCCCCCACGGTATTTTGTGTTTTGATTTTTTTTTTTTTTTTTTTTTTTTTTTTTTTACGGATCAACGATTTTTTTTCCCTGGGGGAAAAAAAAAATCGCTGATCTGTGTGTTTGACATTTTGGGTTTTCGGGGACTGTGGGTTGATTATACAGCGTTCACAATTCAGTGTGTTCGCTTATATAATATAGACACTGATAAAAGTGTAGTGAAATAGGGATGCTGTAAAAGACAGCCAAAAACATGTTTTTTTTTTTTTTTTTTTGAAAAGAAGGACATTTGGTAAGTAACAGTGACAAAAATGTTATATTTCTGGAAATGGAACATTATGCAAAAAAAATGTGAACTGAAATGTTATAAATGTAACAAAATTGGACATTTATGGACGAACTGCAAAATGAAAATAAGAGTAAAGAAAAAGAAAAAAAAAACAGTAGAAAATGGACAAGGAGAAGACATTTTAGAAGTAAAAGAAACAGAAGAAAAATTAGATAAAAAAACAGTAAAGAGAACATAGAATAAGGTTCTGAAATAAGTAATGAAGAAGACAAACTGGAAGGTAGTAAAAGAAAAAAAGGATTATGTTGGTAAAAGAATAAAAGACACAAAAAGAAATTTAAAGGGATAAGCAGAAAAGAAAAAAAGAAAGGAAATGGATGAAAAAGAATATATGCAACTAATGGTTGGGTCTTCGTATAATGGTTAAGTTTTTGACCTACAGATACAAGGTACAATGTTTGATTTTCTCCTTCGAGAAGTAAATTGGCTAAGATTAGAATGGCCTATTAAAGGAGTACAATGGGTTTCTAAAATGCATTTCTCAACTTCTCTGCCCTTTTGCTCCCTATTTACAGCTTCCCGTATAAACGAACAACAATGCAGCTTTTACAAAATGTAATTTCCCCTTACTTCTGTAACAGAAGCCTCCCTTAGCATACAGGGATGGTTTCACTTTCAAAAGCATCCTCTCGCACTTCAGTACAGCTTGCTGGAGTCCACCAGTTACTGACGTCATCGCAGCCAGGCACTGCAGGATATTTTTTTTGTGAACAGTTTCCTCCCCCACAGTGACATCACCATGGCCAGCTTCTAGTTCTCAGTCAAACAATGAAACCCACCCATTCTGTGATGTCGCAGCTGCCTTGTCGTTGCCCCAGCCTTGGAGTGCTCTAATACAACTACAGGAGGTAGGGAAGTTCTTTTCCTGTTGGTGTTTCCAGTACGCTGTTTTTCAACAGGAACCTGTTGTGCGAGTCTCTGTCTGCATCAGCTTCTATCACTGCCTGCTTAATTGGGGAATCTGATAATTTTTAAAAGCAATTGTCCTAATTAACAAATTTAAAGTACCAGCTTAATTTCTCCTGGGTTTTCTCTGTTTAATAAGTAATAAGGCTTTTCTATGTGCCTGTTTTGTGGTTTTGCTGCTGCATTTATTTTCATGCCGTTAATGTGGTCTTGCTTGCCAGTAGCAACTGATATCTTTTATTGCTGCTAATTTTATTTCAGTTAGTGTATGTGTTTTTGTGTGCATAACTGTGATCACGATCTAGCTAAACCTTTTGTTACACTTGCTAAGCTGTTTATTTTTTTTTATTTTGCACTCACTAAACAGCTTAACGAGTGTACCAAAAAGGCAAGCTAGATCGTGATCGCACAGTTATGCACACCAATGCAGGAAGGCTCTGTTAGCTGAATTTCTCCTGGCTTTTCTCAATAAGTTTGAATAAGGCTTTACTATGTGTCTGTTGTATGCTTTTGCTGCTGCATTTAGTTTCACGGCATGCATGTGGTCTTGGTTGCCAATAACAACCAATTTATTTTACTGCTACACCGTTAGTTTAATTTCTCCTTACTATGTGCCTGTTTTGTGCTTTTGCTGCAGTTCAGTTAGTGTATGTATTTGTGTGCATAACTGTGCGATCATGATGTAGCTAGTGGAGGGGAATGAAGTAGAAAACATGCTTTGTGCCATTGTTTTTAGTGTTTTTTTTTAGTTTAATTTATTATTAGGATTTAACAATTAAATGTAGCTAAACATAGAAAAGTGATATGCCTTGGCATTCCAGGCAGGAGTTTAACACCTACTCACATTTAAATTTACATACCCTTTTGGATCACTTGGTAATGGTTTTAAAAGTGTTAATGCCGAATGAAAAAAAAACGAGTATATACAGAACATTGGCATTCCAAGCAAGGCTTCACAACAACTTTAACTTCTCCTTATTGAGATCTTTCGACAGAGCCACTTTACTTTATTTACTTTTAGAACGCTCTAAAATTATCCTAATTCTGTTAATGCTAATCAAAATTAATATAATATTATAAAAAATAGTGATGACCGGGAAGTACAATGAGAGGTGAATTTCTGTGCATTTTAGAACCCTAAACAATCTCTTTCTCTTAAAATTATTTACCTCTTCTGCTTTTTTATTGATGTTTGTTTTTACTTCTATTGCCAAATCATTACATTTGTGCTTTGAAGTGTTTGTAATACCAAAGTATTTAGTTAATATTAACCTGTCAGTTCTCCATTACTGCTCTGTTTTTTTTTTCAGGCATTGTATCACCCTTCTGCTTTGTTGCCCAAGCTCACATTTTGTGAGAGGTACTGAAGGGTTGCTTATGATATACTTTCCAGGATTTTAGAAAGGGGGGACGAGATGGCAATTGACCTACAATTAGTTATTTCAAAAGAGTTACCTACTTTATAGACAGGAATAATAAACATTTCCCCCTAGGAAAGTGAGTCTTGAATATATCTGTTGATGAGAAATGAGACTGGGAATGCAATCTGCAGCAAGCTAAGGTACTCCACAGGGAGATCATCAGCAAAAGGAAAACAGTTTCATTTTTTTTAGCTAACATATGATGTGGGGACAGGTTAGAGATTAAAGACAGGGTTACCAGGGCTAGTAAACTTTTGGGTTTGATTAAATTGTTGTATAGAGCTGGCGGTTATAAGCTATAATATCAATGAAAAGTGTTACATTTATTAGCTTATACTGAGGGGGATAAGTCTGGACAGGGGTTTGGGGTGTTAGGAGAGGCAGGTTGAAGAATTTTCTTAATTTAGCTACAGAATTTGTTTGGAATTTTTTTTTTCTGTGATTATCTTCTG
The DNA here is from genome assembly GCF_019279795.1 of Protopterus annectens. Lineage (NCBI taxonomy): Eukaryota > Metazoa > Chordata > Ceratodontiformes > Protopteridae > Protopterus > Protopterus annectens. The sequence continues at coordinate 162,020,991 of NC_056743.1, read as the reverse complement.
GCTCTGTATAACAATTGTATTTTTTCTCTGGATTAATTTGCTTCTTGGTGAGGTTACAGTACTCTTGGTATAGATACAAAGTTTGAGGAGGTTTATCTTTGTACTATTGTTCCCAAGCTTCCAAGCTTTCTCACATTTTTGTATGAGAATTCTAGCTGAATGATCCAGCCAGTTGGTTTCACTATTTTTTACTTGCTTATTTCTGTATTGTTGAATGTTTTGATGGCTTCATCTAGGGATAGGATTTTGAACAGGAACCAATTACAGGATTTTAGTAAATGACTGAGTGCATCAGTATGAAATTTAGAAAGATTATGGGTAGTTTGAAATTGATTTTTTTTTTGTTAGCTGGTGGGTGACTTCTCTATTGGTGAATATAAGGTTATGGTTGCTTAGAGAATCAGAGCTAGTTTACTTGCTGTGGTCAGAGTGAAGTATCCAGTTTAGGATAGAATTTTTATGGTATGATTTGTTGAATCAAGTAGGACAAGAGTTTAGCAGTTTGAACCCATATAAGTTAAGACTAGTAGTTTTGTTTACTGCCACAGATAACCAGTCACTGTTAATGTTTCCTAAGATAATGGTTTCAGCAGTAATATTTGCAGTTATCCAGAAAATAATTTTTCTAATAAGCCAATATTATTACCTTGTAGTATGTATAGGGTAACCATAAATAGTTTCTTATGTTTATTAACACTGAAAAGAGAGATAAGAAGTTCTGCATTTTGGAAGGTTGATATGTTAGTTGTGAGGGTTGAAAAACTAACAGTTATTATATACAATTGCAATACCTCCCATTTTTGGTGTAGTCTGTCATGTCATATTATATTGTAGCCAGGAGATATAATTTCCAAATCTTTTATATGGGGTTTTAAGCCATGTTTTTGTAATGACAGTGATATCTGGTGACTAATGAAGAAACCAAGATTGAAGCTCTGTAACTTTGTTTAGAATACTGTGAATATTAATGGAAGTACGAAGTTTTGTGGATGTACAAGAGTTAGGGCAGAGGATGATGGAATGGATGAGGCTGAGGAGCTGCGGTAGGGATGGATATAACCACACAGAGTGATTTTAGGAAGAGAGGATTAGTATTATTTATTTATTTAATCATGTATCTGCATTTATTCCGAATTACATCAAAGTAAACTGTATGGTTACATGTTTTGTATTTGAGCAGGTGAATAGGTTGAACGTTAAATAATTTTGAGGAAATACACATGAAAGAAGGTTTAGCCTGAGTATAGGTACAGTGGTTGGTAGTGTGTGAGAGTACCATGGTTAGCAGTAAGGTGACAGAGGATGAATAGTAGAGATGTGAAGATGTACAAGGATAACGTAGATACTGAGGATTACTAAGTATTAAGAGAAGGTTATAGTTGAATAAAAAGGAAAAGATGTTAAAGGAGAAGGAATGAAGGTAAGGGGGGAAAAGATGAGCGTGAAATTGGTTTCCTGGAGATCTTACGCAAGGTGATGTCTTATTAAGGGGATGAAAAAAAGTAAGATATTAATACAGAATAGCCAGTTAGAGGAACATAGAATATACCATGGTATAGTACAGTGAAATTGTGAATTAGAAGCATTAGAAAGAGAATAATTATGTGGGTGATATATGGATAATAAAATGTTTGTGGGTATCTGACCGATATGTATTTTTCTCAGAGAGTCTGCTGTATAGACATCAAGCTGGGTTGCACATTATATATAAGTTTGTATAGACTTGTCAGTGCATTGTAGGACCATAACATTTTTACAAAATCACTAGAGAGATATACGTGTGCGCTATGCTTCTGAACTTCCATCAGTCGAGTGATGGCAGTTCAGGTAAGCCCACCATAACCTAAAAACATACATGCCGTGAGCATTTCGTTCTTGCAGTGGGGTTAGATAATCATTCAAATGAATATATTTCTGTATATTCTGGATTCTGTTTCTACACCTCACTACCTAAGCAGCTGATATTGTGTGACCCCAGATTTTCACTGTAATATTGCCATACCTCTTCCTTGTTTGTTACATTCCAGTAAACAAGGGATTTAAAATTGTATTTCACAGCTTTTTAAACCTTTTCTTCAGATAGCAATTTACACACACACACACACACACACACACACACACACACACACACACACACACACACACACACACACACACAATTACACACAAAAACACAATTTCTTATAACTGATCACATTAACTAAAACAATGTCTCAAATTGTATAAAAATTGCTACATATTCTAGCAATTCACCTGACACACCATATGGTAAAGGGATTTTGTCTAAATTAGTTTACATGTGAGTTATTCCAAGCTTGTGTTCATCATCTTTGGCTATGTGTTAATAATTCTTTGGTCTTGGACCAGGGAATTAAACAATAGGTGCCAGTCGAAGTGAAAATAGCCATATTCATTTTGATAAGGGACTAATTGCACTGTTTCCTGAGTTAATGAGAACCTTGAACAATGGGAAGTTTAAAACAAATTCATCTATCAATGCATTTATTTGTCTGCATTTGTTAGCCAGGGTGTAATATACTAATTACAAAGTTCTTATTTTAGCTGAGAGACCCTCCTGTGAAAACAAGGATTTTTTTTTCTTTCTGTTTTGGTTGGAGGTGTGGTTGTAAATGCTTTGGTATGAAGTGAGATATGTTTTTCACCTTCCTTATACTGCTCAGCTAAGCACTCACTGTTACAGTGAAAAGGGGAGTTTATTGCAATCATTATATTGTTCATAGGTTGGTACTAGGCTATCGGCCCTAGGGTCTATACAAGCCTAGCTATAACAATTCCCTGGCTATTTCTTCCCACACTATTTACTTCTCTGGACCCCTGTCTAGCAGGGCGACTGATGTAATCCCAGGAGTGAATTTCCTTTCTCCCATCCAGTCGTCAAGGTTCCTTTTAAAGAGGGCCAAACAGGTGCTCTGCTCGACATGTATGGGCAGTGTATTCCAAAGTCTGGAGAGTCTCTGGGACAGGAACCTAGCCCTCCATCATGTTTTGTTTATTGTGATGACAAGGTTTAGATCCCTGGAGCATGTGGCTCTGAGGGATTGGGATTTCTTTAAGTGCAGCATGTCCAACAGCTCTGGGTTTGACATAGCCTTGTATGTTAAGCAGAGATCACCTTTGAGTAGATGATATGCCACAGAGTATAGCTGGAGTTTTTTTTAAACGGTCAGCATATGGCATCTGCTTTAGGCCTGTGATTCTTTTAGTGAAGTATTTCTGTGGCCTTTCCAGTTGTTGCAGATGTCTTGTGAGGTACATACCAACTGGGGCATTATACTCTATAATGGGTCTAAAGAGGGATGAGTACAGTGGGATAATGACCTCCTTTTTTCTGGATGAAAAGCCCTTAGTGATGAGGTGCGATACATAAAAGGATTTCCTGACTGTTGTGGCGATGTGGTTATCGAAAGTGAGACCACTGTCCACCTGGGTCCCTAAGTCTCTCATCACACTTTCGGTGTTTAGTGTACTGCCACCTATGTGGTAATTCATGGGTACAAGTTTTTTTTTCCAAAGGGGATAACTATACATTTCTTGGCATTAAGCTTGAGCCCATGGCTCTGACACCAGGCATCTGTTTCTGTAAGGCCCTTTTGTAGAATATCCACATCATTTGGGGATTCAATAATGGCTCCCAGTTTGCAGTCATCTGCGAACTTTGTTAGCCAGAGTCCTTTAGTGTTGGCCTGTACTTCAGACAAGTAGATTCCAAACAAGAGTGGTCCCAGGACTGAACCCTGAGGTACTCCACTTGTCACTTGTCTGGAGCTGGATTTGGAGTCGGCTACTTTTACAGTCTGGGTTCTGTCAGTAAGCCAGTTGGCAACCCATCGAGTGATGTAGGGATTTATGCCCAGCTTAGTAAGTTTATCTATGATTCCAGAGTGGGGGATAGTGTCGAAGGCCTTGGCGAGGTCCAGATAGGCTGTGTGGACCGCCTTATCCTCGTCTACAGCTCTGGAGACTGATTTCAAGTCAATCGGGTTCAGGAGACAAGATCGGTCCTTCACAAACCCAAATTGGGTGGGGTCCAGTGTTTGAAGGTTGCCAATGTCTTTGTTTATAAGTTCCATGATAATGCATTCCATGCCCTTGCAAATCAGGCTCATCAGACTGATGGGACGGTAGTTCCCGGGATCCAAGTTGAATCCCCCCTTGTGGAGTGGGATAACTGTAGCTGTGCACCACTCAGTGGGCACGAAGCCTGAGGTGAGGCTACGATTAAACATGACACTTAGGTGAGGTGCCAGTTAATTTTGTAGTTCATGTAGTACACAGCCTGGGATGTCATCTGGTCCCATGGATGCTGTATTATTAGCTTTGGAGAGTGTGGTTTCTACCTGTGTGGCCATGATTAACAGAATTTGGCAATCTTTTGGTATTGAAATGGGCCCTTTAGGGGGTGAGAGGGGGGTGAAGTTGGCACTAAATCGAACTGCCAGGATATTGGCAATACCCTTGGGATCAGTGTATTTAATGCCATTCTGTTGAAGCTCAGAGCAGATCTGAGAATTGCCATTTAGATTCTTGACATAACTATAGAATGCCTTGTGGTTGTCTTTGGAATCTTTGGCAATTTTATTTTTGTAACTAGCTTTTGAGGATTTTATGAGGGATCTCAGCTTCTTAATGAGGCTGGTGAGGGAGTTTTTTGCATCCTGGGATTTTCCTCTTTTCTGTAACAGTTTCTTCCTTCTGTTGGATAGTTTGTTTATAGCAGGGGACCACCAGACTGGCTTCCTTTTTTTGGAGGAGAGCATCTTGGTTCTATTTGGGATGGCAGGATTCATGCATGAATGGATGTGCTCGTACAGTGCCTTAGTGTAAGTTTCTGCAGTCAAACTTTCAGATCCCATCTGCATGGGTGTCATGAAGTTTGTCACTTCAGACTTCAGTAGCATGAAGTTGGCTTTGGAGAAGTTTGTTAAGGAGGTTTCCTTACTGGGGGTGGGGGTGGGATGTGGATGTCAAGGGTGATTTGCTTATGGTCAGACCTGACCAATGAGGGGGTGACCACTGGTGTGGAGCATCTATCTCCCTTGTTGGTAATGACCAGGTCTAGGACATTGGAGCCCCTGGTGGGACAATGGATTAGTTGAGCCAGGGTGCTGGAATTTATGAATTCCAAGAACCGCTGGGAAAAGGAGTTGGTACATGAGTAGTTTTCCCAGTTAATGGCAGGGTAGTTGAAATCACCCAGTATTAGGGTGTTTGGTTGTATCTTAATATTTTCCAGTATGTTTAGAAAGGTGTAGTGAAAATCTTGGGGTATGGTGGGGGATCTGTAGCAAGCTACAATTTGGATTACAGTCTTACCTAGTGTTAGTTACACCTGGAGAATTTCAGATGTATTGTGTTGGGCAACTAGCCTGGAGGTGTGAATATCCTTAGTGAATATGGACACTCCTCCACCTTTAGTGTTTCGGTCTTGGTTTTGTGGCCGAAAAGTGTGGTAAGAGTTGTAGCCTGGTACTGCAGGGGTACTCTCTGGAGTCTTGAACCAGGTCTCAGTTACTGCACAGATATCAATGTTCTCCATTTTTAGGAGTGCCTCGAGAGAGTGCATTTTGAGGTTTAGACTTCTAGCACTGAGTAGCATTACCTTCAGATTTTGCATGCTTGTATCTGTTACGGTAGTGGTTTTGTCCTTTGAACCTTGCCTAAAAAAGGCACTATAGGGGTGGCAAGAGCATTAGCCAGTAACCTGAATCCCAGGGGTGACAGGTGCAGACCATCTCTGGCAAAGCATCGTGGTTTGTCAATCATGTCTTCCCAGGCAGACAGATACTGGACCCCCCCTTGAATGACACCAGAAGCTTAGCCAATTGTTGAAGTCAATCATTTTGTCCTTATACTGTGGGTATCATTCTGGGCGAAGGCAGGATGCTACTCAGGGCTAGGGTCATACCTGCCTGGGCCACATGATCCGAGAGCTCTTCCATGTCTCTTTTCATGTAGTCCAGGGAGGTATGTCTCAAGTCATTCACTCCAGCATGGACAATGACAGAGTCGTATTTGCACTTGTTGTGGAGTGACTTGAGTGAATGTGTTATGTGGTGGATCCTGGCACCTGACAGGCAGCTGACTGTAATTTTCTCCTTGTTCAGCCTGGTGAGTGGGACATCAGTGTGCCTGACTATCGTCACCTATGACTAAAGTGTTGGGTACATTGATTTGCCTTGGGGGCTGTTGTGTGGCACACTGGTGTTGTGAGCTGTGTGTCACTTTGGCTGTGACTGGTGTTTGTTTGCGTTTCAGCTTCGGAGGTCCTTGTTGCTTGAGCAGGTTAATGGTAAGGGCCTCCGCATATGTGGGTTTAGTGTTGCTATGTGTGGGTGTTGATGGTGTGGGTTTTGAAGGGCTATGAGTTGCAGTGCAGGTATTCACCTTCTCCTCTTGACTAGCACAATCTTGGCCGGAGACAGCTTTGCTTCCAGTTTGGCTATGTAAGTGCATCTCTCGCAGGTTGTAGTGTTGAGTGGTAGGAGGAGAGGGTTGTCTGTGTACATGAGGCAGTTGCCGCATTGCCCCAGTATGCCCAGATTCACCAGGTGGACAGGAGAAATTACCGGAAGCTGAATCTTGGACATGCCTGTTTAGGTGATTTTTTGTAAAGTATAAGAGCCGTTTTCCCTTACCTTTGCAAGGTACTTTGCAATTATAGGCTGTTTAGTGCCTACAATTAATTTCTCCTTATTGACAAGGAGAGTTGAGTGCTTGTATCAGTTACAGACTTCCTAGTGCTTTCCAGCAGGTTCTAGAGCAAGTGCTAGTCACAGGTGTTCAGATTTTAGCGCTACTACTGAGAAACCAGCTAGTTCTAAGGGAAAATTTGAAGAGCAGACTTTCTGGCACCTGGAATAGATTAACTGTAGCCTCGCAGTGCTGCACAATGCGAAAAATGTGCAAACACACGCGTTTTTAAACCAGAAAGTTGAAAGGGATAGAAATCAGCCCAAAAAGGCTAATAAAATTACAATTTCAGAGCTGGAAACCACTCCTCTAGTGTTAGATAGGCATTACAATGTTCACCACTCCCACTGGTAAGCAGTAGGACTTCCCTCTACCACAGCAAGGTCTGGACAGCTCTGAACACAGAAAATAAAGTCCTGAGACAAGCAAAGCCTGGGATCTGGACTGGCTAGGAAAGGCGGGAAACGAGCAAACAAGATAGTATTTTTTTATTTTCATTTATTTATTTATTTTAAACAGGGTAAACGATGCAATAATACAGTAAATAAATACAGAAAAGGCTAACACACTTGAGTGTGTAGCCCTAAACAGTAAATGCAATTAAAACTCTACAAAATTAGCAATTTAAAACTTTTTAAATGAAGCAAGGTAAGTGCACAACTGAAAAATGATTTAAGAGGCAGTAATACAGCAGAATAAGTAGCTAGTCTACATATACAGAGAAGTCTATATATACAGAAAAGCAGCTAAAACACACAGATTCAGGCATTTTTTTTTTTTTTGAAAGGGAGAAAAGAGGAACAGAAGGCCTTCTCAGATGTTCTCTCTGTATTAGGTAGAATAAGCTAATGACACTAGACTGGGAGGAGTGTCCCAGATCAAATTTACAGTAGGGGTGGGCACCTGCAAAGCCACCAAGTATAACAACAAGACACCAACAGAGATGGAGGGTGGAGACCAATACTAAAGCTATTAGCCTACACATTTTTAAAAAGTAAAGGAGCAAAGAGACTCTACAGAATGCTTTTAACTGCAAACAAATCAGTTACCCATGCAGATTAGTTAACAGCAATAAAATGCAGTACAAACTATGCAGCAGGCAATAAAAATGGCTATATATAAATTGCTAGAAACAATAATCAGTATAAATAAGCCAAAAAAACAGGATACTTGTATATCTCCGATCAGAGTTGTAGTCAACGCCCCTCCTCCACTCTGCTCAGTGTGTACAGACAGAAATCCTCTCAAAGTTAGGGCTTAAATACCAGAAGATACAACCTTAGACAACTTTTATTTATTTATTTATTTTTTAATGCAGTTCTGATGCAGTTTGTTTTGTGGATGTCCAAAAGGTTAATCAAAACAGGGTCTAGGGATGCCTTGTATGCCAAGCAAAGATCACCTCTCAGAAGTCTGTATGATACTGAGTCAAGAGAGAGGGCTTTAAGGTGATCACCACAGAACATTGTGTTTATTCCCTGTATTATTTTTGTGCGGAACCTTTGTGGATGCTTCAGTTGCTGCATGTGTCTGGTCAAATACATACCAAAGGGTGCATTGCACTCTATAATGGGTCTAATGTGGGCTAAGCACAATGGTATGATGGCCAATCTGCACCTAGGTGGTATGCAGCAACATAAAAGGATTTTCTTACTACCTTGGACTCATGCTGGTCAAAGGCTAGATTGCTATCTATATGAGTTCTCAGATCCCAGGCTAGTGAATCAACTTTTAAGGGTGTTTTATTGAAGTCATAGTTACCCGTAGTGTTAGACTTCCTAAAAGGTACTGTAATGCATTTCTTGGTATTGAGTTTTAAGCCATGGATTTGGCATCAAGCGTATGTATTAGACCTTCGTAAATAGTTTTATCATTTTATGGGGATTCAATGCATACCCTGTCTCCTAAAAATAACATACATTTTTTTTTTCTGCTCTTTCATAGGATTCATTGTTATTTCAATGCAATTGAATCTGGCAATAATTTACACTTTGCTAGTACTCCCCTTTAGGCCATAACTTTTAGTTATGTACTCACCATAACTTCAGATGTTTGGGATCCATCTCGCCTACATTCTGAATGATGGTTCTGCGCCGATCTCTCGCTCCGACTGGGCCTACTGCCAACAAGCAAAGAAAGGCCTCTATTGCTGACTGCATCCTATATCCAGGATGCACCACCATCCAGTCCCAGATCTGTTTGTCCACCACACATGCACACACACATGCCTGCTATGCTTACATACAGATGAAACAAGAGAAAAAAGTAGAGCTCAAAAAAACCTCAATCTTCTGATCTGCAAGGCAGGGGGGGGAGGGGGGTGAGAAAGATAGGAGCTAGAGATGGATCCCAATCATCTGAAGTTATGGTGACATAACTAAAAGATGTTATGTGATCCTATGCGCCCTACATTCTGAATGATGGGATGATCTAGCATCCTGGGTGGCTGCCTGGGTGGCTGGGCCACTGCTCACTCTCCTGAGTACCACTGGCTTTTGGAAGAAGCTATGACAATTTTGGGTTTAGACATGGCGTGTGTTGGAAGTTGGAAACCAGGGGGCAAGGACAAAAAAGCACAAATTGGAAAATAAAAGCTATAGAAAAGAAATAAGCCTAGGCTCATAGAAATGAGCTTAGATAGATGATATGAGTTTTGAAGAAGAATAGGCTTGCCTTAGTTATGCATCTCTGGATTTGAGATTGTATTGAGATTGTTTTGGGAGATTGTTTTTTTATTTGAGAAGGACACATTGCAACAAACTGGTGGTCTGACTTAATGGTGCTGACTTCCTGTCTAATGCTGGGTAATTAAATAGAGAATCAATTTATGGAGAGTATATTCTGCTTCATTAGAAATTTTGAAAGAAAAACTGGTAGTTCTAGAGATTGTTGAAGACAAACTAACTAGAGATTGAGAAAGACAAAGGATGGATTAGGCCTAAGTGATACTCTGTCTTTGTGGAAAATCAATGGTGTGGATCTGGACAGTGCTTCTTGCAGTGAGACAGACCTTGCTTTGCGAAGTTGCTTCCACTACCATTGTTGTTAACCCAATATTTTGGTTTTTTTCCTGTCATATTTCAGCAGGACAAAAGCACCAAAGGTTCAAGGAAAGAAAATAATGAACTGCGGCAGTTCAAACTGGTGAACTTTGGAAACAGGCGGTCTTAACAGGCTCGCTTAACAGGCTAATTAATTGCATAATCTGCGGAGATAATGGCGATTCATAATAGGGATGAGATAGCAGCTCATTGGACACAATAGTTGAGACAGAAGATCCTTTTTATTTAAGGAGAGATAGGGTTGATTAAATTGGGATGAGCAGAATTTCAAAAGGGCTGGGACAGGGAGTCGAGCCAATGAGTTAGCCCTGAGTTGAGCTACAAGATAAATATGTTTAGTACTGGTAAGGTTTGTGGGCGAACTGGGGGGTTGTGTGGTCGGAATAAATGTGAACAACTCTCCTAACTAAGGTTGGAAGTGGAGGATGTCCTGGACTGACGTTTCAATCCCAAGGGACTGATGCCAATGTGGACGATTCCAAACTGATGCCAATTTCAGGTAAGTAAAACCATATCTCCAACCATGCGTCCTTGTCCACTTTCAGGTCCACTGACCATATTTTAAGGCAGGGCCAATCATATCAGGCAGAATGAGGAAAGGAAAAGCAAGAACAAGCTGAGAAGGAAGGAGTGGAAGCTTTAAAGCAATATGGATGGCAAGAAAGTGGAATTGGGGCCAGTGCTGGTATGAACCTGTTGGCTGGTACTTGAGTGTGGCCTTTGGCATGTGGAATTCCTGAAGTGTGGAAATGAGTTGAGGTGAAGCATGCTTGGTCGCAAGATCCATCTGGCAAAAGGTGGCATGTCTGTCCCCCATTCTTAATTAGAGAAGAGACTATTGTTGACTTTGAGGAATTTAAGACCTACCATTTGAGGGATGAATTGTGGTACCAACCAAGAAGTGGAACGGAACAGCATGGTTCTGAGGCAAGATGATGTGGAGAAGAGCTCTGTCCGAAGTACAGCCTGAAAGAGCCAACGCTCAGGAGAGAAGAGCTTCAACCATAGCCTGCCCCCTGGAGGGAGCCAGGGAGGAGGGGCCCGTCAGTAGATCAGGAGGATCAACTCTGGAGGGAACCCTGTTTTCCCTGATTCTCAGCGAGCCACCAGCGAAGGTCAGCGAAGTCTGGATTGCATCCGATATGGATCATTGGGAAGATCTTGAGAAGAGATGATTGTAACATTGATAGAGCCACTAGGTGTATCTCATGTGTAACCTGAACCCTGCTACCATCACTAATTGGGGCTTTGGAAATTACCTGAGCCTGTGAAGATACAACCTCTCTAGAAGGCTTGAGAGGAGAAAGAGAAGACTTGGCCTGTCTGGAGCGCAGATCCTTCGAACACCATCGATCTTGAGTCTCATTCTGCGAGAGGGCTGCTCCTATAAACTTATCTCGCTTCGTCATCTTTGCTTCAGAGAGTGTGATGATGAGACTTCACCAATTGAAAGGGAAGGGGAACAGGAGATGGAAGTGAGACATGGGTCTGATAGATGAATATGGTGGTGGCAGTCAGGTAGTTTGGATCCGAGATATTAAACACTTGTGGAACTAAGATTCTCAGGTGGGCCGTCACCAACACCAACACTTGGAGAACAAACCAGGGGGGCAAACACTTGGTGAGGGAGCACACACTGGTGGTAATGACTGGTTCCCAGGCTGAATGCGAATGACCTTCTGGACGCCAGGCAGAAGTATCGACCTGATCCAAAGAGACGTCCTTGAGGGGGAGCTGATGAATCAACAAATGAGGTGGGATCCTGGATTGTGAACATCCCGCATGAACAATCATGAGTCCCAAGGATGGGATCTCTTTAATCTGGAGAGATCAATATGGATTTAATCTGTCCTGTCTTTTTAGGTTTAAAAGAACCTGGGTATGACTTTGAGCCATGATGGGTCTGCGGGGGATAACTGGGATTCGGGGTGGGTCCTATCATTCTTGGTCTGTGGGGTGGGGACTTGATTCTCGGATTCTCTTGGAGGTCCCTTGAGGGGGTGGGCGGGTCCTGGATGATTGACCCGGGTGATGGTTGGGGCATGCGAAATCCGGCCCCCGATCTGTCCTGGATTTGGCAATCCCCCAGTAGGACTGGCAAGGCTGCAGGGAGGACTGTGAGCGACACCCGGGTGCGGAGCAAGCCCTCTGGCCGGGCTTGGAGAATGTCTGCGCAGGGAGCTCTCAGTCGCCCTCCCGCGGGAATCTGGGAATCTTCCTCCTGGGGAGATCTCCCGCCCTTGTTTCCCGAAACTCTGCCTCTGGGCCTCTAATCTTCCTGCTAATGAGCCTAACTTGCGAGATTTTTGGCCTTGGGGCCCTCTCCAGTTGCCCGCAGATAACCCTCCTCTTGGACCCACAGGGCCCCCTCAAGGGGCCAGCGGGGAGGTCCTCTTGCTTTGGTAAACAATAAGGACAGGTTTCGGTTTCCCTCTTGCTCACAGCGGGTAAGGAAGGGGCCACCTTGCCTCAATGAAACCAAGCGGGCCCTGAAGCGTTCACCGGTGAAGGAGTGTACAAAATGAGCCTCATGGACGACTCGCAAGCAGAGCCGAGCTTAGCCAACTGAGAGCTCTGTGCCTGAGCAGGTTACAAGCCCCAAGGACGACAAGAGTACTGAGACTGGACAACTACTTCAGAATAGAAGGAAGGGAGCTAGGCTGCCAACTAGGTTAAGACTCCTGCTTAGGAGGGCCTTAAGAGTCGCCAAGGAATTCCGCAGCTTATTGGTAAAATTGAGAGCAGTACATGGATGGATGGCTTAGTGACTCTCCTGCCAGGCCCCAGCCTCATAGATAACACCACCACCTCTGCATCTACCAAGCCGCTGAGTCCCACCGGGTAGATGGATGGCCGTTTAACCATTTCCCCGTGCGAAGGTTCGGGGACCAGGGAAAAATTTGTTTGAGCGAAGAAGAAGCAAACTCCTTCGAACAGCTGGCAGGGGGCTGGAGCACCCAAGCCGAAGAGGGGTGGAGAGGAGCATCGGGAGGGGCTGGGGAGGCGCCCCAAAAGCAGGAGGGCACCTGAAGGAAGGCAGAGGGGTGCAGGGAGAGGAGCAGACATCTTAAGGTGAGGGATTCCGAGGCCGACAAAGGGACCTAGGATCTCTAAGATGTCTGGAAGTGTCATAATACTCCGGACTAGATGTCTGCCCCTCTCCTCGTTGGGGGCCCCTTTGCCCCCTCGAGAAGACTCACACCTCGGAAGACCCTGAGAAACCTCTCCCCTGGTGCTTCTTCCGACTCAAGAACCCCTCCATGGAACTAACCCTCGACCTGGAAGGACCTGCCTCACCCAGGCTCCACGAACAGGGAAGCTGCTGGAGGAGGAGATGGCTGGCGGAGGGACCCTGAGCACTCCAGGAGCCTGAAAGCGGACAGGATGCCTCGGGAGGCTCGGGCGGAGGGAAGTCCTGGCAGGCCTCCCCTGGAAAGCGAAAGCCCCCGCCATCAAGGGAGGATCGGTCCCAAAGGTCACCGAGGCCAGCGAAGTCCCAGCCGAAAGGCGGAGCGAGGTCAAGCCGGGGACCGAGCGAAGTCAGTTGTTCAAACGGCACCGACCACCCTGGGTCGGAGTACAGAGCGAGAGGACCTGGACGAACCGGAGGGAGGGAGTCGGGCAAGGAATCCGGCCTCGGCATCTCCACCCGGCTCCAAGACACCTGCTCCGGCGGTCGAGAATCGGTCCGGGGAGAAGGGAACTGGGGACAGGAAAAGTCATTGGGAAACAGAAACTGGGGCGGGGAAGAAACTTCCCGAAGCCGCCTAGGGACTGGAAAGTCTGAAGAGGAGGGGAAAGGAGGGGGGTGGCCGCCGAGCGTCGGCTGAAGGAGAGGATCGCTAGCACCACCCGGCCCCAAGGGACAGGCGACCGCCTGGGCGAACCGAGGCAGTGATGCTCATGCGAGTGGCACCAGACCGGGCGCCGAGCCAGGGAGCAGCCCCCAGAGTCGCCGAGGAGGCTCTCGGGACAGCGAGGGGCTCGAGGCCGTCTTGGCACCTCGTGAGACCAGCTGCCTGCTCCTTCAGGCCCAGTCGACCTCGCCTCGAAGTCTTTGGGCGCGTTCGGCAGCTAGGCAGTGGAGCAGTCGGAGAAGCGGACTGCTTGAGGGAGGAAGGAGCAGGGCCCCTAGGGAGAAGCGGAGAGGCAGCCGGGGGAGTTTGAAGAGAAGCCAGGCTCCCTTTGGGAATCTGAGGGAAGCGGTTTAAGCCTGGAGACTGACACTGGAAGCCTGAGACAAAACGGCTATGACTCTGAGAAAGCACACATCTGTACACACACTGAAGCACACAGCGAGTAACAGATAAAGCCATCCAACAATCTGGAAGCACATGATGGGACACTCCTATGTACATGAAAGGAAAGTAGACAAACAAATCTAGTCACTCAAAACAGAACAGTAAAAAAAAAAGCCAGTAACAAAAATAGCTCTGACACTAAATAACACAAAGAAATAACAATTAAAAAAGAACAACAGTAACTCTAAACCAGTTTGAACAAAGGTAACAGAAACAATAAAAACCAAATTAACAAATCAAAAGAATCAAATAATCAAGGTCACAAAGGTCAAGAGTATGAATCAGCGCAAAAAACTGTTAAAAACGTACACAACAAACAAAGTCCAAATCAAGAAAAAAATTTAGAAGCAACAGAGCAAGCTTTTGAGAGCGAGACAGCAAAAGCAAAAAAAAAGTTAAAACTAGAGAACTTAGTAAATGGGCCCATATAGTAAGCTCGAGATCTGGGAGACTGGCTCTTTAGCATAGCGCAATGGTGTAAATGGGATAGCTAGTGCCCGAACCCAGATCGCAAAAGCTTTTGAATTAGGAAGATATAACATCCCCTATTCTGCAGGAGGGTTACACCTGTCAAAACCGAGGTGAATTTGTGGGTACCCATCCAGTCATCTAGGGGCTGTCTAAAAAATGGCAGTGTATCAGACTCCATAATCTGTAGGGAAAGTCTTTTCCAGAAATGGGTAAGGCACTGATTATTGAATCTGTTTCTTCATCATGCTTAATTTATCTGGTGGTGAAGATTTAAAACAGGAAGAACAAATTGTCATATAGTTTGGACTTTATTCCTGGATATTAATATTAGTTTTTAGCCTCCTGGAGTATTCCTTACAGAGTTTTATTCACATTTGTTCATGTTTTATTGGTGATCCTTCATCAGTACACTAATTCCAGCTCAAGTTCCTTTATATCACACTCCTGTTCCACATTGATATTTTCTTGGTACTTTTAACTTTGCTGCACATTTATCAAAGTCAAATGTCATTTTTATATCATCTGAGAAACTTTTAACCGCTTACAGTTGTACATTTAACTCCTCGTCTGATAAACTATACAATTTAAGTCATCCACAAAAAGTAGATAAGATGCATAAGCAAGGTTGTTTTCTGGGAACCATATTGTAATCAAGACCTAATCTGTTTAGTAAACCACTTAAAGGGTTAAGGGTAAGACAAAACAACAGCAGTGATAAAGAATCACCCTAAAATATATATTCCATTTGAAAATGTATCTCTGGTATAATAATTTGCCCTTTGTCATGGCTTAACTGCAAGGTGGTTTGCCACTGTTTCATGATCACTGTAATGTAATGGATCAATGTCGGATTGATCATATAACCTGTAAGCATTCCTTTATCCATGAATGTGGGATTCAATCTTTTTTTTATCATTTATTCATGCCATACTTAGATTCTTCCCCATTTTACAAATCTTCATTATGGCTTTATTTAGCAACAAATGATCGTTTGTTCCATCTGACTTTCTTTTGTTTCCCTTTTGTTCTCTTGCCATGATTGAGTTTACTTCTAAATCAGTATAAACCTTGGCTACATCAATTCCAGTATAAAGTTTGTACTTCGTCAGAAGACAAGTTATTGTTCTATAGTTTTTAAGATGGCTTACAGGTTCGCTATTATGGAGGAGTATCATTTTTCATGTTATTAACCAGGTTGGTGTTTGTTCAAGATGCAAATATAAGTTATTTTTACACAGGGCTAAATCTTTATGTAAAGATTTTAATACTTTTAGCCAGAAATTAGGTACTGTATCCTTACTTTTGTTTAAATTTCTCCAGCCGCTACTTCATTCCATTTCATATCCTGTGTACTTGAACTCCTTATTGTTTCTTTTTAAAAGGTCTGTCCATTCATCTCCTTTATGTTTCATAGGGTTTGTAAATATTTTTCTAAATTGTCTCTATTTTTTCTTTTTTTTGGTGGCGTTTGTGTTCCAGTCTGGTTGTATAGATTTAGAGGTGGTCACTGAGAGAGTGGTGAATTTACTACAGTGTCATATTAGAATGCAGTCTAACAACGACTGTGATGTCTTGCTATAACATAAGGGTATATTAATTAGTTGTGTGAAACCATATAACGTCATGCTACATCTAGGGAAGTTAGAGGCTATATCCAACCAGTTGATATTGACATTACTTGGTGTTATAGTTTTACCTCTGGAATTGTTATGGATATCCAATGTAGGATATCCTCCAGTGGAGATGTATTGTTGCAAGGAGGGATGTTAAAGGGAGAGTGTCAAAATGCTGGTGTAAAAATAACATTTTTCGTTTATTGCACTAATCTGTAACTTTCTTTATGAAAGTAAAGAGTAGTTGTGTAAAATCTTACCATAACCATAGATGTCTTTCTCTTCCATGATGCAGCATTCAAAACCTTTGGGTTATCCTCTGCTTAGTTGCCCAGATGTCCTGTCAGTATACAAAAGCTTTAGTCACTGCAAGTATGTGGGACATCTGACATTTGCCATAGGGTGAGTCGGCCATAAAAGTGACATCTACACATACCTTTCCTCAGAACTGAACACCCCAGTCAGACCCCAGTCCCAGGATAGCTTCACAAGTCCTGTGACATTCAACAAAACATTTTTATAATTATATAAAGGGGTAGGGAGTGGTATAGAATATCGCAACATGAAAGAGGAGGACATCTATGGCTGTGGTAAGATTTTACACAAGTATTCTATGTCCTTCTATTCCCCTGTTGCAGTATTCAAAACCTTTGGGTGAGTGCCAAAGCTCAAAGGGAAGAAGAGGAGGGTGGTATGGAACTGTTTGCCAAGAATCAATGCAGGATTGCCATAGCAAAACCTGCTCTAGGTCTAGAAATATGGTCCAGTTTGATGAAGGTATGGACAGATGTCCATGTAGCTGTCACTAGAATGGAAGCAGTGTCCAGCCCTTTGAAGAAGGCAGATGAGGCCATGGCTTGAGTGGAGTGTGCTTTCATTTTTGAGTTTGGATGTTTGCCATAGTAGGAGTAATAAAAGGAGATGGCCCTGGAAATCAAGGTCTGTTTAATTACCACTTTCCCCACAGTTTTGGGGTGAAATGAGACAAACAATTGTTCTGATCTACTAAGGGACTTGGTCTTGTCAAAGTAGAACCTTAGTTGTCTGTGAACATTAAGGGAATGCATGACTCCTTCACTGTCATTCTGGGGATGTGGAAAAAAAGGTGTAGAGGTGAATGCATTGGTTCAGGGACAGCTCATTTACCACCTTAGGCATGAAGGACGGGTTGGTCCTTAGGGTCACTGTATCCTTGTGAAAGATTAGAAAATGTGGGTTGACAATGAGGGCCTGGAGCTCTGAAGCTCTCCTGGATGATGTCAGACAGACAAAGATATCACACCTTAAAAAGTTTAATGAATAAAGCTTTCGGGTCTACACCCTTCATCAGTATAACACTACAACAATACTATTACATTTAAATAGGAGACATCATCCGAATGACTATGGAGTGAATGCAATACGGAATTTTTTAAACAATGAGATAAAAATGCATGGGAGGGAGATTGAAACAATATGTGCTCTTCTAGAAGTGGTTTTAACACATAATGTTTTTATTTTTGATGGGAAACTGTTTTTGCAACTAACGGGTGTTGCAATGGGCACACCAGTGGCAAACACTTATGCCAACTTAGTGCTATATGAATGGGAGAAGGAGGTAATACTAAACAAACTCAATTATATGAGAAAGTCGTCTTCTATAAAAGGTTTGTAGACGACTGTTTTTTATTGTGGAAAGGTTCCCATTCAGAGCTGGAAAATTATTTGCAATACATGAATGAGTCAACAGACTTTCTAAGGTTTAAAATGACAGCATCTTGTGATAACATTAGTTTTCTAGATGTAACATTATTTAAGAGTAATAACAAATTGGAATCTAAAGTATATAAAAAAGATGTTGACTCACTGAGATACATAAGTAAGGATAGCATGCATGCACCCCATATATTTAGAGGAGTTCTTAAAGCACAATTTATTAGGCTAAGTAAGTTAAATACTGATGAGCTTAATTTTAATGAACAAACTGAAAGTATGGCGAAAGAGTTTGAAAGGAGTGGTTACCCAAAGCAACTTATTGATAAAGCATTATGTGAAGTAAAAAATGAGAGACAGACGAAATTTAAACCAATATTGCTAGGAGGTATAATGATGAGGAGAGACAATTTGTGTAAAGATATAAAGTTAACTAGATATCTGACCACATATAATTTAAATACATGTAATGTAAGTGCTATACTAGAAAAGAATTGGCCGATTCTATTAGCCATGCCTGAAATGAGATCCATAGTAGGTGATAAACCTAGTTTTTCATATAGAAGTGCTGAAACTTTAAAACAGAAATTATGTTATAAAGACTTCCATACTAAGCCTAAGACTAATAAATTGATGGGAATAAGGAAATGTTACAACTGCTCTTGCTGTAATGATTTATTTGAAGGTGGTGATTTTTTTGAACATCCTACTAATGGAGAAATTATTAGAATGACCACGTTAACAACTTGTAATGAAGAAAGAGTGGTATATTTGGCTACATGTGTATCATGCTCTTCATTTTATGTGGGTAAAACTATTAGAAAGCTTAAAGAGAATAACAGAACATAAATAAGAAATCAGGAGGAGAGTAGTAACGAATGCTTTAAGCAAACATATTATAGAAAAAGGTGAAAATCATGTATTTAAATTTAGAGTATTAGCTGTAGTAAATATTAGTCTAAGGAAGGAGATATTAATAATTTCCTAGAACTGAAAGAGTTAGAATGGATTATTAGACTTCAGGCAGACGTCTCCCCTGGGTTAAATAATGCTGTTAGTCTGAAACCAATATTACTTAAAAAACAAAGAGAAAGGTTATAAATTTTATGGCTATACTTTTGTATATATTCTTTAGTTAATTATGTATGCAAATTTAGATGAGTATATCATATTGTTTCTATATAAAAATTATTTGTATTATATTTATTGCATTTGTTGCATTTATACTGCAATTTTTATTGCATATTTTAGATATGAGTAAATTAATTATATATATGTGTGTATATTATTATATTACACTTAGATGTATAGAGTCTGTCAGACCATTACTATGATAGTAAGTCTTTTATATTTTATTTTTAATATTTATAACACATAGGTTACACCTATAGTGCTGTTTCTTTAAGTTTCTTTGTGTGTTTGATTAGGGATGGGCTGAAGCATGTGATGTGATGATGTCTCCTATTTAAATGTAATAGTATTGTTGCAGTGTTATACTGATGAAGGGTGTAGACCCAAAAGCTTTATTCATTAAACTTTTTAAGGTGTGATATCTTTGTACGTATATTGCATTTGGCAGTAACACCATTGTTACTTTAGTTTGATGTCAGACAGAGCCATGTGTCAATCCCGCCTCCTTTATTTCACTGGGTACAGGTGAACTTGAGAGGGGAATAGTGACTGATCTGTGCTACCTGAACTCTTGCATTGTGTTTCTGTCAGAAATGCACTATTCCTGTACAGTACAGGTGCAGAAGTAGAGGATGGTGAAGTGTACGTGGGATGGAAATGGAAGGGCCGAGTACATGGACAGGAATGCAGACGTCGAGGTCCAGTGCAAGCACATGCAAAGCACTGTACCTGGTCACAACCCTGGAGTGATACATCACCTCAGGGAAGTGGAAGTCATGGCAGCAGTGCAGGAAAAGGGTGTATGGGTGTTGATCAAATTTAGACCAGACCAGTGTGAGCTGAGTTACAGGGTATTACTACAATGGGAGGGATATACCCCTGAAGTAAAAAGGTGAGGTTTCCAATACACAGGCCTTAGACATCTTTAAATATTATGAGGTTATGGAAGTCTGAGATGAACTGATGCATTTAAGTGTACATGGACACTTACCCTTTTTTTGTGGCAAAAAATCCTCACTCTAGACTTTGTGATTAAATTTAGCTGGTGTAATGCTTACAAATCTCACCTATGATTGCATTACATTCCCAAAGGAGGATTAAATATTATAGTAACAGAAGTCACAACTTATGATTCAGCCACGCTGAGTGTTGTTGCTGTTACATAGGCCATTCCCCACACAGTGTGGAGTAGTGTATATACCATGCTCTTGGAGCAGAGTTTGGTGTCACAGAAGGTATCTGAACTGTATTTGTAATGGGGAAGCTTGTCCTTACTCTAGGTGTCACAGTGTTCCGAGTGTAAGATGTGAACGTGAGTGCTAATGTCTTGTCAGAAATGTCTATTATGCTTTATTTCACAGTGTATTTTAAAACGGATCAGTAAGTGTGCAATTCAGCTCATGTGATTCACAGTGATAGTCGTGACTTGCTTTACTTTTGTGTGTTGCACACTGTCACGTACTTTAGACAGTGAAGTATTGTTTGTGAAGTTTCCAGTAATGGGAGCAAACCAACTGCTTATGTCATCTGTGACAAAGTTGGAGATGGCTAAATGTTTTTTTTATAGATGACACTAATTGGCAGCAATAGTTTTAAGAACATGGTCAATGCTTGCTTTACATTCTATATGTAATAAGATGTCCGTTAATGGTTATGCTCCGTTTTTTTTTTTTTTTTTTTTGCATCCTCATTCTTTGTGATTATGCCTTTGCTACACAAAATCTCTTTGCTTTTTGAAGGGAAATCAACATTATACCAGTCTTGGAGAGATGGTTTGTGTTTTTTGTTCATTGTAAATTCCTTTAGTTGTACCTTTGTTATGGCATGCCTATTTATGCTGTAGCAGTATATTAAGCACTTCACTGATTACATAGTGGAAGCTGCTGCCTTTTTTTCCATCCCCCAGGTCAGTTCTGTGACCCCTCCATGCTAACTGTTCATTGTGCTACTCCCCTTTCTTTGCCTATCCCTGCCGATTCCTGCGGCAGCATCAAGGTGTAGTGCACCTGTCAAGCAGTCACCAACGAGAATAGTTTTCTGTCAGTGCTCTAACACCATGCCTGGGGTTTGATGTGGACTGGTCTATTTCTGCTAGGTCATACCGTTTCCTTTTTAATGTAATGTCCATACTTCAAGGCAAATGCCACATGTGTTCTTTCTATGGGTTGTAACTGCCAGAACCACATACGTGTTATTAAATGGAATTATTAATGGTTAATGAGCAACAGTCCTGGTGGACTGATTACAAATATATGCTGCCTTAAATTCATTACAGTTATGCTCCTGTAAACTGGTGTAGGATTCATTGTGTTGGGGAAGTAACAATTTGGTTGCACCGGTATGTAACACAGGATTGGTTGGTGATAAGCATGAATAGAAGTGCATGTTTTTTTTTTTTTTTTTCCACCAGTTTAATTGCGTCATCCACAGGCTCCATGCACTATAGATATTTTACTGTTAGGTTCTCTTTTATAAAAACATGTAATGCCATGGTGAGACCTGCTACTGCCCTTAAGTTAGGACAGGGTACAAGCGAAATGGAGCATTATATTCAATGACTGGCATAACAAGGATTGAGTAAAGGGGCCAGTGACATTGCTAGATCTAAACCCAATTCATTTCTTTGTAAGGTATGCAATATAGGTGGGCTTGGTTGCAATAGACACACTGTGGCCAAAAATGGGTCCCTGCCCACATAAGTTTCCAAATCCCAAACAAACTGGGTCAAGTGTTAGGGCTGTAGTATCGTTGTGATAGTTACTAAGGTAGATAACCTCCGAAAGGATACAGTAACACATTTTTTGTCATTTACTTTCATTCCATGACTTTGGCACCAGTTGTTTTATTACTTCTGTTAAAATGACATCTATTACAACCAACACAGGAGTATGTATGCCAAGCCACAGGTACAGGTGTGTACAACTTGTATTAGTAGTTGATTAACTGTCTTAGTAACCGGCAGACCTGTTACCAGCAGGGTGCCACAGGGGTAACTGCTGGGCCTCATACTACTTGGCATATACTCTGAAGAAGCTGAGGTCAAAAACTAAAGGGTTGTGGTTGATTAGCATAGCGGAAGACTGCAAACTGTGTGCAGTCACTGGATGCTCAAATGATGTCTGCATACTCCAGGACGGACTAACAGACCAGTGACTGGTGTATTAGTCATGGTCTGAAACTGAATGCAAAGAAATGCATGATCATTCTCTTTGGCACACACCATGTCTCTTCACACTATGAAATCAATAATACCCTAAGTACCCATGAAGTGGTAATGGCCCTGGGAACACAGTTTGACCACAAACTCAACTTCAACCCCCATGTGTCCTCCACTGTAAGGGAAGCTGTACACATAGCACACTTGTTAAGTAAAGCAAAGATATAAGGTATAAGTTATAGTACTGACACATACCTAGAGCAAGGTCATTACAGCGTAAAGACCATGTGTCTTCAAACTTGCAGGCAAGGCAGAGCTCACATATGACTGGTCAGTATGAAATAGAAGTGACAGTGATTTCATCCAATTCATATAGGACAGATGGCAACCTTGATTCACAGAGGTTGTCTTCTCCAAACGTTGTCAGCCACAAACCCTACTTTTGGGTTATTACTTACTGAGAAATAGCAGCTAGCAGATTAGGTGCCATGCATGCTCCCTGTGGAACACCACTCCTTAGTGGCCTGCAGAAGAAGGTGGATTGCCCTAGTTGGACTCCAGGTGTTCAAGCAATGAGACATATAGTCACCTCGCACAGTATTGCAGGCTTACCTGTTATGGTGACTTTGTTGATGCCAGGGTGGTGGCTAATGACAAAAGGCCTGCAAAAAAGTATGTAGGCTGTACACAGTGAGGTGTAAGATTCACTGCATGGGCTTGAAAATATTGATAATCAGACTACAATAGACGCGGTCCCCGGGGTAAGTGGAATCAACAACTTTGATCAATAGGACAACAGAGACCATCTTCCAGTCAGCTGTGATTTTCCCAGTACTTACACTAAGACTACCCAAAGTTGTTACTAATTCTGGTTGGAGCCAATATAGGACTCATCCGGGTGTGTAGTCCAGAGCCACCATTGCTGTGTTTTTGTCCTTAGAGAGGGGAATTCAGATGTGCTCTTTAGAGATGCAACTTAAAGACAGGTATGGATGTCATGTGATAAATGTGATGGCAACAGGGGATTGAGGTTTTCATGTGACCTGTCAGCTGACAAGGTTAGCTCTGTCTGCTGTCTGACTGTATGTGGTATCCAATAGCGGATACTTCAGTGCAACAGTGTGCCTTTCATTACCGGTTGGGGATGAAAGTAAAGAACGACATCTGGTTGTCCATAGGTGAGTAATATAAATGTAGTTTGGAGTCTTTGTTTTGGAGGACTTCACAAAGTATGTGCATGGTAAAGCTGATAAGGGAGCCTTCCCAGTGTTGGGCACACTGCTATTACTATGAAGACATAATTTGATCATCTTACTGTAAACTGTGGGCATGCCGCTTGTCCACCCGGCAGGCTTGATCATCCTTCTTGCGCTTATTGTGCTCCCATCTGTTATGGTCGGCTCAGTGCAGGTAAACAGGTGATGACATAAACAATTGGTGTACATATGTGTGCATTTCCCTTGACCATCTGGGGAGAGGTGACGTGAAGTTCATCAATCCATGGCATTTCTCCATTACTGTGCTGCGTTCAGAATCTTGCATAGTTCTAGCCCAGGTCTCATTTCTTGTACAGCTCTGTGTGGCTCACATTGTCCTCTGTTTTATTCGCACCAGATACTACTAGTGTGAACTGTGGGAATAGAAAGATTAAAACATTACCACAGTATCAAAGCTGGCAGTGCAACATATTTGTAGTGACTTAACAAGTGAGAGAAGCTCTAAGCAAGCACCATGCTGAACAAGCACCTAGAATCATTCATTGCAGTTTCCACACCTTAAGTCTAATGAAAATGAATTCACATATTCATAGGGCTGTTAGATAAACGGGACTAGCTGCATATTGATGGATAAAGGTGTATGGGCATGTAGGGTTGTTACTACACTGCAAAACTGCTTTGTAATGGTGGGGATTTTTGGAAGGCATGAGCAAACACAAGAGTATATTACAGCCATAGCAGCAATTGCACTGGAGGCTGACAAAGGCATTTTGTCCGTGCACGTCAATATTTCAAAAGTCAGTCCTTGCAGTGGCATCTCTTATCTGATTCAAGGTAAATTAACCTTGATGTCCAAAAACCTTTTTTTGTGAGAAGTAACACTGAAGCATTCACCAATGGCCACAGTCACTTCTGGACACAACAAAAGAGAACGGGAAATATAGTGATGTGGTTTGTATGTACAAAGGAAAATGCAAGGACAGTGTTAAAGTATTTCTGAAAACCAAAATTGGAGTAAAAACATATGTAGGCAGACACTGCGTACCAACATACTTTGCAGATGCAAATCTCAAATTTTAACAAGGTGAAAGCATGAAGTAAGTGATACCTTCACACTTAAATTATTAAAGATCCAAACAAATGGTTCAGACCCAAAATATTTTATTCTGTAGCGCCTTGGTGCAAGACCTTCCAGGAGTTACTACAGAAACTGGATGTGAATGCAGTCAGGTAAGGCCATGGCTACAGTGCAGCAAAAACAAATGTCCCCTCTATCAAAGGAAATGGTAGAACAAGGATTAAATTACATGAGTCAAGCACCTTGCTGAGAGCTGCCAATCACAGGAATTAACAGGTCAAATTACCCTCAGGACTTTGACAGCTAGGGAAGCTAAGTGTTACGGGGGAGGAGAGAAGTAGATGACTGGAATTCAGTCTCTCACAAATTAGTGCCATTTAAGCTTAATTACAAAGGCAGTAGTAAACAGCACTTTTGAAAGTGTGTTCTGTGACATTTGCACTGCTTCTGTTTTAAGTGGTCATTCAGCAGCAGGGAATGTTACAAAGTACTGACTCAAAGAGAGCTGTGTATGTATGTAACATCTATGGAATGACAGGAGCTTTAGGCAAACGGAGACCTGCATGATGTAACATTTTTGAGCCAAACACTGAATTCTGGGATACTGAGTGGCAAACTGCTTTATCAAAACCACGTCAAGATGCTAGAGCCCATGTGGTCAGACTCAACTATTTAAAATCCTGTAAATAATCCCAGAGTGCTGTTAAAGGAAAACAACAGGATATTAAAGCAGATTCCCCAACCTGCTGACTCTTCCAGTCCCTGTTCTTTGATAAAGCTTAAAAAAATCACCCTTGCAGCTTTAAAAAATAACCCACTCAACTGTTTTCCCTGTTCTGCTTCCTAGCTTTCTATACTGTTTTTGTTTCACTTTGCAAACCAACTTGAAAAACCAGTAGCTGGCTCTGAAATTATGATGTCACATCTGCCATCTGCTCTTGCTCTAGCTATCAGGATGTTTCCTCCCCCAAAGTGATGTAATCCCCACCTGATTTGCATGCTGTATAGAAGGGCCAGTGTTCCTCCCACATTGTGATGTCAGACCTGCCTTACCAAGCCCACTCAACCTAATAAAATCCATGTGGTGTGTGGAACTCCTTTTCATTGTACGTGTATCCTGTCGACTGCATTCGTTTGAGGGACTACTGAAAAGTTTGGATTGCCTGCATTTTCATCTGCATTTTTTGCTTCATTGGTAAGATAAGTCTTCCTAGTGAATTAAAAATGTAATTCTACACACAGCCCCTGTTTGAATGCACTTCTAGCCCTATTTTGTGCTGCCTGATATAGTTTATGCTTCTGTTTGAGGGTGTCACATGGTTCACTAGTGTATGCTGCTGCCGACTATCTAGACTAGCCTTCTGTTGTATTTGCTTGCTGCTGATATATAATTATATGTATTTTGTATATTATTATTGTATTATGGTTATACATTTTATTTGATACTGCTGGTTCTCGGTTAATTATCTAGTCGTTGTGTTCCCGTGTGTGAATGCTGCCTTCTGTTTTAGTCAGGTCCCATGGTGTATGCTGAATTCGGTGAGTATTATCTGCGTTTATCTTCAGAATAAGCTGTCTCTTCTTTTTTTTTTTTTTTTTTTTTTTTTATGCAAGTGTTGGTTTATAGTGATAGCTCGTATATTTATCACTACTACTGCTCGTTTGTTTTTTCTAATTTTAGCTTGTTATTAATGCTCATTTCGGCGTCTGTGTGTGCCGTGCTTGTTTATATATATATTTTTTAATGCTGTACGTTAGTGTTTCATGCAGCTGTTTTAAAGGTTAGAGCGAGTTGGACTGCAATTGCGACGTTCTCTCGTCAGCAAGTATCATGTTTACATGCCCTTGTTTTGCTGTGCATGCTGTGGGCCATGTTTGTGTGTGCCGATATCCTCTACATTTTTGAAAAGCCCCCTCACCCCGAAGAAAGTTTCTCTTTCATGGTATATTCTGAACCAAGTTAGGCACTGCTGTAGATATTTTAGCTCTGTGAGCTGTTCTTGGTATTGTAACACATAACACTTCTATTTAAAAAATCCGATGAAGTGTAATGTTGGTGTAGGTCTGAAACTGTTCTAACTGAAACCGCCGAGGTCCAGAAGGGGATGTTCATCGTGTTTCATTGTTGCAGTCATTACTCTTGGGTTATCCTGCTGGCAGGCTACCCGCAGTCGGCCTGAATTCCAAAGTCTTGGTCTGGCGTTGGTTGCTGTCACCTCTTCCCTGACGTCAGTGCACCAAGGGTATAAAAGATGCAGCAGACACCATTTTCTCCAGTCTTTCTTGCCACGCAATGCCCGAAGCAGAAGCAATTTGCAAGTGCCGGTCGGTCGACTCCTGAGATTTTCGTGTATGAATTTCAGATCCGAAGTCTTCAATTAAAGCCAAGTACCCTGTTGGAGAAACTTTTTTTCTTGCTCCAGACCGGTCAGAAAAAGTTAATAATTGTATTTCTTGTGGGAAGCAAATACCTCATAAGGACTTTCATTCTTATTGTATTCCTTGCTAAGGCCCTGATCACGATGTTGCTAATTGCAGGTTTTGTGCTAGATTTAACCAACGCACTATTGGGCGTCGGTACGATTTTGCATTTCATTACTTTGGCTGAAGATTTAATAACACAATGTCGTCGGATAGCCATCCGACTACCGCAATTCACAAGAAACACAAGAAAAAGGACAGGCATCCAAGGTCCAAAACTGACGACAAGGCTTCTTCTAAGCCAGTCGCCGGTTCTCAGTGAGGCACTTTTGCAGCCTCTGACACCCGCTACCTCAGAGCAGCAGGCCGCTTCTGACTCCAACGTGGAGCAGACTAGGCCACTAGAAACTCAAGGTATTGAACACTTGGAAAATATTCCCCTCAGATGGGTCCAGAGCCGCTGAGCAGGCATCGGCTTCTGAGGGTGTTTTCAGGCCTACACAGTTATATGTAAAACCGACTACAGCTTCAAAGGCAAAGACTAAAGCACCACTAAAGGCAAAGAAACAAGTGCAGCAAGCCCATGGACAGGCCTCCATGCCTAAAAAACAGATGCTCAAAATGGCCGAAGACCTAATTACGTTGATCAGGGGTTCCCATCCCCCTCCTGATAAGAGGCCTAGGCAAGAGACAGAATATGAATCTTCAGATCAGGTTTCCATTTCCTCTGACTCCTCTTCTAAACAGGAATACTCTCTTCCTCCCTATGAGGATTCTGCTGATGAAGAATCTATCCCTTCAGCCTCTCCTCCTGAGGATTATTCTTTTGGGGAAACCCTGCATACCATGAGGGAGCACTTCCACTGGGAGAGCCAAGACTACTCAGAATCTAAGAAAAGGCTCAGAGACTTTCTTTTACTACCTCAGCACAGGCCTCTTGCTATCCCCCCTGTTTTAGACATTGTAGATGATGTATTTTCAGAGTCCGGCCTGTCTCCTGACTCTTTAACCCCTGCACCTGTTAAGCCAGACAGATAGTACAGGGTTCCAAATTCACATACATTTCTTTATAAAAACCCTGCTGCTGACCCAGAAACTATTTCTCAGGGTCCCAAAGGGGTCAAGGCTTCCACTGCAAAAAACACTATCCCCTTTGATAGGGATTCAAGGGCACTGGACAGATGGGGGAAAAAGGTTTACACTTCTGCTACCTTGGCTGTGAGGGCTTTAAATTGTCAATTTCATATGCTTAAATATCAGCAATACTTAATGTCACTGCTTAAACAGAAAATATTAACAAATTCTGAATGTGCAGAAAACAAGGAAATGCAGGATTTATTGCATGCAACTGAACAAGTGGGAAGACATACTTTGCAATGTGGTTTTGATTCTCTGGAGGCCTCTTGCACAGCCACTGTTACGGGTTCTGTCATTCGGAGGCATGCTTGGTTAAAGGAACAGAATCTGCCTGATCATGTTAAAGCAAAATTATTAGATGCTCCATTACAGCATGATACCTTGTTTGGTGTTAAAGCAGAAGAGGTGTTGAAGAAAATGGAGGACAAAAAATCTATGCAGACAGTTAAGGATTTCTTACAGGTGCAGCAACCCAGATTTAGCAGGAACTGGCCCACAAAGAATTGGTCCTTTCCGGTGTCAGACAGGCCACAAAGAGGCAGATACAGACGCCCCAGAGGCAGATCCCAGCCCCAAGGCTCATACAGGCCTAAACAATGGGGTGCTTCTACCTCCAAAAGCGGAGAAGACAAATCACAGCCATACAGGAAACAGTCCCAACGACTTTCCTCTGCTAGCACCAAGCACTTATCTTTTGGCAGCCCCCTTAGGGGGAAAACTAGCACTTTTTTCACAAAATTGGCACATGATCACCCAGGACAAATGGGTCTTGAATATAGTGTCTCAGGGCTACAGGTTCCACTTTCACACCCTGCCAAGGGCAAAAGGTATGCCAGACCTGCCATACAATCAATGGTCAGAGGCACAAAAGCAAGTTTCATCCCTCATGGACATGAGGGCCATTCAGCAAGTAGCACAGCAAGAGCAGGGACAAGGATTTTACTCTAGACTTTTCTTGGTACCCAGAAAGGACAAAGCCTGGAGACCAATACTGGACCTGTCTATTCTAAACACATTTCTGGACGTTCCAAAATTCAAAATGTTGACTCTGCAGCAGCTTCTGCCCATGCTGGGCAAGAAGGCTTAGCTTGTAACTTTGGACCTAAAAGAGGCATACCTGCATGTCCCAATCAGACAATCTTGCAGAAGATACCTCAGATTCATAGCTGGCTCAATGCACTACCAATTCTCTGCACTGCCCTTTGGCGTATCTACTGCGCCCAGGTTCTTCACAAAATGCCTGGCACCAGTAATTGCATTTTGCAGACAAAGAGGAATTCAAATATATCCTTACTTGGATGAATGCCTTATTCAAGCAGAGAACAAGGATATTTAACTAAAGCATCTGGCGTTTGTAAAAAGATTACTAATTTGCCTAGGATACACAGTAAACGAAAAGAAATCAAAACTAGTACCCTCTCAAGAGATAATATTCCTGGGTGCAAGCTTAAATACAACTACCCAGATGGCTTATCTCACGCCAGACAAACAAAGGCAACTGACTTCTTACTTCAAAATGTTGGCAACAAAGACCCAGTTATCTGCAAGAAAAATTCTGCAGGCTTTGGGCTTCATGGCATCCTGCATTCTGCTAATTCCATATGCCA
This sequence comes from Protopterus annectens, assembly GCF_019279795.1. Classification (NCBI taxonomy): domain Eukaryota; kingdom Metazoa; phylum Chordata; order Ceratodontiformes; family Protopteridae; genus Protopterus; species Protopterus annectens. Next base: position 161,991,393 of record NC_056743.1, on the reverse strand, counting down.
GACTGCATATGAGGAAACTACAATGGTATCTAAAAAGTGTTTGGACTCAACATTGCCACAGCCTGTAAACATTAATTACCCTCATTCCCTGCCTGCAACAGGAGTTTCGATGGTGGGCACAGGCCTGTCACCACAACAAGGGACAGCCATTCAGTTTACCCACAGCCAGGCAGACACTAACAATGGATGCATCAGATTATGCCTGCGGGGCCCACATGGCAGAAAAATGTATTCAGGGCACATGGCCCGCAAGCCAGATGCATCTTCATATCAATCAAAAAGAGATGCTAGCTGTTCAAAATGCCCTGACAGCTTTCAAGGATCTACTTCATCCAGGACAACTACCGATAAAGACGGACAATACTACAGTCATGTGGTACATAAACAAGCAGGGAGGCACACATTCCTACTCCCTCTGCAGACAAGCCATGACTTTGTGGGACACAGCATTGACTTATCAAGTTCACCTGCAAGCACAATTCCTGCCAGGAAAGATAAATACTCTGGCAGACGAACTAAGCAGAAACCTCATGGATCCCCACGAGTGGAAACTGGATCCACAAGTCTTCAGCATAACAAGGAAATGGGGATGCCCAGACATAGATCTATTTGCCTCCCCTCACAACTGCCAACTACAGAGATTCTGCACAAGGACTTATCACAAGCAAGCATGGAAAGTGGATGCCTTATCCTTCAGCTGGAAAAACCTAACAGTATATGCCTTTCCTCCACTGCCTCTCCTCCCCAATGTACTCCTAAAGGTCAGACAAGAGAAGTTAAAAATGATACTGATTGCCCCAGACTGGCCACGCCAGCACTGGTACCCAATCCTAAAGAACTTGTCTCAAGGTCCAGCCTGGACACTGCCTCAACTTCCTCACTTACTGACCAACAAAACACTCAGATCCTGCATAGCCAACTCAGGACCTTAAATCTGGCAGCATAGCGGATAATGTAGCCATTCAGAACACTCCTCTCTCTAAAGCTGTGATGGATGTTATTTTGGAGGCCAGGAGGCCCAGTACCAGAAAATCTTAAGCAAAAAAATGGAAGAGAGTCTGTGCTTGGAACCAGGCACAAGGAATTGACATGTTTGTTCCAAACATTCCTCAGATTTTACAATACTTAACTGAGATGCTGGACAGAGGCCTATCCTTTTCATCAATTAAGATCCATGCCTCTGCCATTTCCGCCCATTACAATACGGAACCACCTATCTTTTCTCATTCTTTATTAAGGCAGTACCTCAAAGGGGCCAAAAACATAAGACCTCCAAGGAGAGCACCAATACCTGCATGGGACCTCAATTATGTCTTGGAAAAACTCACACTGCCTCCTTTTGAGCCAGCCTCAACAGCTGACATAACATTCTTATCCTGGAAAACAGTTCTGCTCCTAGCAATAACCTCTGCAAGACGAGTCTCGGAGTTACAGGCACTCATGGCTGTGGAACCTTTTATCATTTTCCATCCAGACAGGGTTTCTCCGAGGACAAACCCGACATTTATGCCTAAGGTGGTGTCCAGTGTGGCCCTTAACCAAACCATTCACTTGCCTACCTTTTATCCAAACCCGCAGAACAAGGGTGAGAGACTTCTGCATTCTTTGGACATACACAGACAGCTACGCTTCTACTTGGACAGAACTAAAGCTTTCAGAAAGACTGAGCAACTTTTAGTGGCATATGCTGCAGGATCACAAGGAAAGGCCATCTCAAAACAGACTACTTCAAAATGGATAGGCCACTGCATTCGTTTCTGCTATTCACAACATGGCAAATCAGTGCCTAAGGACATTAGGCCACATTCACCCAGAGCAGCAGCCATCCTCAGAGGAGTACCAACCAAAGACATCTTAGAGGCTGCAACTTGGAGTTCGGTGCACACCTTTACAAAGCACTACCACTTACCTCTCTACTCTAAATCCAGAGCAGGCTTTGCCACTGCAGTTCTGCAGGGCCTCATAGCCTCTCCTAATCCTATTTAGCCCCAGCCTCCCATCCTCAGCTTTGGGATTCAACCCAAGAGTAATGACTGCAACAGTGAAACACGATGAACACAGTACAGTTGTGTACCTACCATAAATGTAGATGTTCAAGTGTATTCACTGTTGCAGTCCAGGTTACCCTCCCACCATCCCCCTTTCTTTTGCTGGGTCTTATCTGAACTTCTCTATTCTATACAACCTATGTGGTGTATTTGCTTGTAGATGAAGGAAATGATTACCTTAGTGCATGCATGTTTATTGGCATAATTTTTAGCCTACCCTTTTGGGGGCACCTAACATTTGGGGCAAGAAAAACTGAAGAAAATGGCATCGGCTGCATCTTTTATACCCCTGGTGCACTGACGTCAGGGAAGAGGTGACAGCAACAGACGCCAGACCAAGACTTTGAAATTCAGGCCGACTGCAGGTAGCCTGCCAGCAGAATAACCCAAGAGTAATGACTACAACAGTGAATACAGTCAAACATCTACATTTATGGTAGGTACACAACTGTACTTTCTGCTGAGTCAGCATAGCAGAAGCATTCATTATGAATGGAGAATACTGTATAATTTCATCAGCGGCACCCATTTGTTTCCACTTATATGTATTATTAGCATTGATATTTTGCAATGCACTGGTCTTGTACGAACTGACCGTTCACTCAGGTCTGCTAGATTGTCTTACTGTAACTCATCAGTAGCTTTAGTGGTGTTAATTGTACCGTGCCAGATTTTTCAGTTATGGACACTGAAATTGCTTTATCAGCATAGGCAGTATGATTAGGTACGAACTTGATTTCAGGGCTGTATGTTTTAATGTTGCTCCTTGTTTAGCTTTATAACGTGTTTAATGCATCTCCTCTAAACATTCCTGTGTCTATTTTTAGTACCACTATTTTGCAAGGATATGATGGGGGTTCACACCTGTGGTTAGTTGGGCAAGCAGCAGCTCAATTCAGTCATGTTTTTGGACCAGTATAGCATTGTATTAGTGCTTTAAAAACATTGAAACACCTCCTCCATATGTTTTATTCAGAGCTGAGGGGGATCAAAATGTATGAAAGGCACTGTAGACTTTAATAGCCAGAGTGATTACTACGGTTCTGAACTATGTTTCTGTGACTGCGTATATGTGTGTGAATTTTCAAGGGTAAGGAGTGCTTCCAGGTAATAATTTTTTTTATATTTAAACTACTAGCATTGAGAAGCCGCACCTTTAGGTATTTCTGACTGATTTTTATTATGTTGGCGGGCTTAACTTGGCATATCCTAAAAAAGGCACTATGGTGACAAACTTTTTGTCAATATTCAGAAGCCAAGTGGTGATAAGTGCAAACCATCTCTTGAAAAGCATAGTGGCTTGTCGGTTATGTCTACCCAAGCTGTCAGAGATTGAATCCCCTTGTTGTGACACTAGAAACTAAGCCATTTGTTGAAGTAGGTCATTTTTGCTGGTCCTGTTGTATAATCATTGAAGGTAGGAAGCGACTCAAGGCTAGATTCATACCCACCTGGGACACATGTATTCAGAGAGCTCCATGTCCCTCTTCATATAGCCCAGTGAGGTATCATGGACTATGACCGTCATACTGGTTCTTGTGTTTTAAAGCCACAAGTGCATGTATGTGAATGCAAGCAAGGGGCAAGTGTGTGTGTGTGTGTGTGTGTGTGTGTGTGTGTGTGTGTGTGTGTGTGTGTGTGAATGCAAGCAAGGGGCAAGTGTGTGTGTGTGTGTGTGTGTGTGTGTGTGAATGCAAGCAAGGGGCAAGTGTGTGTGTGTATATGCAAGCAAGGGGCAAGTGTGTGTGTGTGTGTGTGTGTGTGTGTGTGTGTGTGTGTGTATGCCAGCAAGGGGCAAGTGTGTGTGTGTGTGTGTGTGTGTGTGTGTGTGTGTGTGTGTGTGTGTGTGTGTGAATGCAAGCAAGGGGCAAGTGTGTGTGTGAATACAAGCAAGAGGCAAGTGTGTGTGTGTGTGTGTGTGTGTGTGTGTGTGTGTGTGTGTGTGTGTGTGTGTGTGTGTGTGTGTGAATGCAAGGGGAAAGTGTGTGTGTGTGTGTGTGTGTGTGTGTGTGTGTGTGAATACAAGCAAGGGGCAAGTGTGTGTGTGTGTGTGTGAATGCAAGCAAGTGTGTGTGTGTGTGTGTGTGTGTGTGTGTGTGTGTGTGTGTGAATGCAAACAAGGGACAAGTGTGTGTGTGAGTGTGTGTGTGTGTGTGTGTGTGTGTGTGAGTATCCATGCAAGGGGCAAGAGTGTGTGTGTGTGTGTGTGTGTGTGTGTGTGTGTGTGTGTGTGTGTGTGTGTGTGTGTGTGTGTGTGTGCGTGCGAGCGTGTGTATGTGTGAATGCAAGCAAAGG
>NC_056743.1:161967050-161984550 GCF_019279795.1 Protopterus annectens | reverse complement strand
TGGGCCTTATAGAAACAGATGCTTGGTGCCAGAGCCATGGGCTCAAGCTCAGTACCAAGAAATGTATAGTTATCCCCTTTGGGAAAACACATGTACCCATTCTGGGACATGCTACACTTAAAGAAATCCCAATCCCTCAGAGCTATATGCTCCAGGGATCTAAACCTTGTCATCACAGTAAACAAATGCTGGAGGGGTAGGTTCCTGACTCAGAGACTGCCCAGACTCTGGAATAGACTGCCCATACATGTCAAGCAGACCGCCTCTTTGGCCCTCTTCAAACGGCACATTGACGATTGGATGGGAGAAAGAAATTAACTCCGGGGATCACGTCACTCACCCTGCTAGACAGGGGTCCAGGGTAGAAAATAGTGTGGAAGTAATAGCCAGGGAATTGTTATGGCTAGGCTTGTATAAGCCCTAGGGCCGATAGCCTAGTACCAACCTATGAACCTATAGTTAACAGACTGCTATCAGAAGGAAGAAGCCCTTGGGTTATTTTAGCTGTTGCCAAACAAACTTTGTGTCTGTGTGATAAGGGGCAAGTGTGTTCACATCTGTGTGATAAGGGGCAAGTGTGTGCACGTTTGTGTGATAAAGGGCACTCTGCCAGTATCTGCTGAATTTTACAAAACCACTTTTATCTCTAAAGCTGTCCCAGCACAATCTGGTAGTTAGATGTAACTTTAAATACACTATACTGGTATGTTCTTCATATACTGAATTGATAAAGTCTATTTTGTGATTTATGATTTAGTGTTGAATTGTCACTTAATTCCATTAGGTACTGGTGTGCCTTTGCTGGGTAGTTTTTTTCCCTGTGGTTGTGGAACTGAATAGTTATAAAGACAGGAAGAATTTGATTGTTACCAGGTGGTGTGGGCATGGTTGCTTAACCTCCCTTCAAAACCGTAACACCTTTAGTTTTGCAGTCATGTTTGGATGGATTTGGATCAGGGTGATTGCAGTTTATAGGTCTCCTTTTTGCTGGGATTTATGTAAGACCCCTAAAGTGGGAAGGATGAAAGTTTAAAAATAAAACATCCTTCATGAAAGGTCTGAGGTGGAAGATTGTGTATGTGGTTATGCTGATAAGAAATGGAAATTCCTGTGTTAACACTAATGTACAGTAGACAGTTTATTGGACTGTGCTGTAGAAGCTGAATCTGTGGACAGGTTTACTGGGCTGTGTAAAGTAGGGCTCACTAGTGTTGGATTAAAGTACTTTAATAATGTTGTATGTGGAAAACTATTCAATGGGTTGGGTGCATTTCATGTACAATTTGAATGGAGCGGCTTGATGTGTAAGATCTGTATAGGCATGTGTTTCTGTTTCTGATGTCTGCACAGCCAAAGTACATAATTACTTGTGCATTCCTCGGACAAAGGCCTGGGGTCATTCTTGGTGTTACCAAACAAACTTGTGGTTATGTGTGTGAAAGGGTGAGTGTGTGAGTTGAGTGAGTGTGGTGTGTGAGTTGAGTGAGTGTGGTGTGTGAGTGTGGGGGGGTGAGTGTGGGGGATGAGTGAGTGTGGTGTGTGGGTGGGTGAGTGAGTGTGGTGTGTGGGTGGGTGAGTGAGTGTCGTGTGTGAGTGAGTGAGTGTGGGTGAGTGAGTGGGTGAGTGAGTATGTGGTGAGTGAGCGAGTGTGGCAGGTGAGTGAGTGGGTGAGTGGGTGTGGGTGAGTGTGGTGGGTGGTGAGTGAGTGTGGGTGGTGAGTGAGTGTAGTCAGTGGGTGTGGGTGGTGAGTGTGGGTGGGTGTGTGTGGTGGGTGGGTGAGTGGTTGATTGTGGGTGAGTGAGTTGGTGTGGGTGGGTGAATGAGTGAGTGAGTGTGGGTGAGTGAGTGTGGGTGAGGGTGGGTGAGGGTGGGTGGGTGAGTGAGTGTGGGTGAGTGAGTGAGGTGTGGTGGATGAGGGTGAGTGTGGTGAGTAGGTGTGGTGAGTGAGTTGAGTGTGGGTGAGCGTGAGTGAGGTGTCTGAGTGAGTGGTGAATGTGGTGAGTGATAGTGAGTGTGGTGAGTATGGTGGGTGAGTGTGGTGGATGGTGGGTGGTGAGTGATGAGTGTGGTGGGTGGTGAGTGATGAGTGAGTATGGTGGGTGGTGAGTGAGTGAGTGTGATGGGTGGTGAGTGAGTGTGAGTGTGGTGGGTGAGTGAGTGAGTGTGAGTGTGGTGGGTGAGTGAGTGCGATGGGTGAATTGAGTGTGGGTGAGTGTGGTGAAGTGAGTGGATGAGTGTGGTGAAGTGAGTGGATGAGTGTGGTGAAGTGAGTGGATGAGTGTGGTGAAGTGAGTGGATGAGTGTGGTGAGGTGAGTGTGGGTGAGTCTCATTTTTGGATGTAATTTCTAAATTTTGTAAACTTTGTTTTTGTATTGTCATATTGCTTTACATTGCCCTACCGATATGTGACAAAGTACAGGCAGAAGCACAGTAACAGCTGCAAAAACTAAGAGCATAAATTTGCAATAACCATGCGTATACATTAATTGAATGTTTTTACATAAGAAGCAGATGTCTGTCACAATTAATCGACAACACTACATCAGATTGCAAGTAGTATGCAATACCGTAATTTTTTAAATTATGTCTTAAAAAAGCATGTTGGTGCTGTCATGCAAGTCTGTGAAATATTTCATGTTTATAGTGCATCATTTGTTAGCTATTTAACCAAATGGGAAGGAAAAATAAGTGGGAGTTTGATGCTTTGCAAAACGGTGATTATTCCCAGTGCTATGTAGCTTGGTTCTAAATTTGACAGGAGGATTGCAACAAAAAAAGTGTCCCACTGTAGGGAGGGAAAGGCTGACAAGAAAACAGTACATTACTCTGATCACCTGCTGTGAGCTGTCAATCACATGCAGATAATGGGTCAAATTACCCTTAGCTCTTTGACAGCTAGGGAAGATAGGTGTGAAGTGGGAGGGGAGCTACCTTGAAGAACTAGATTTCAGCCTTCACAAAAAAAGCAAGTTAGCATTTCTAAGAAACAAAAGCAATAAAATGCACTTTTCAGTTCTGTTCTGTAGCATTTGCACTGCTTGTGTTTGAAGTAGTCATTGAAAAAGGATAACATTTTAACCAAAAGTAGGGGACTTTAAGACAGCAGTGAATGCCTGTTAAGTCAATGAAGTGACAGCAGTTTAAGGGAAAACGTGGCAGATCTGATGCAATTTTTTGGAGACATACAACGCATTCTGGGATACTTGGAGGCAGAGTAAACAGTCTGAATTACTTCAAAATGCCAGCCCCCATGTGGTCAGAGTCAAAAATTGCATATAAAAACATCTAAAAAGCTCTAAATAGTCCCAGAGTGCTGTTAAAATGTAGGAAACACCAAACCATGATAAAATAAATATGTTTTTTGAGTCAGAGGGTGCGGTTGTCCTTTAAAATGTAGGAAACATCAAGCCATGATGAAATAAACATGTTTTTTGAGTCTGTGGGTGCAGTACTCCTTTAAGAAAGCTAGCCTAATAATAGGTTTTTAACTTATGGAAACCATGAATTTAAGGAAAAGGGAAAATTAAAAATGTAGAGTGTTTTCTGTAAATGTGAACAGTATTAAAAATATGGAAAGAAGAATAGGAATTTTGGAGTAGTGTACTACATGTGATATAGATGTAATTATATTAGAAAACAGAAACTTTTTAACAAATGAAGAAAGATTACAAAACAGGGTAACTAAGGGAGGAAAGATTAATCTGGAATTTGAGAAATGAGAAAAGTTCTGTAATAGCCATGTTCTATAAAAATACAGTAAAGTGGTGCAAAGGTTAGCATTGCAGCCTCACAGCAAGAGGTTCACCAGTTCGATCCTCGGCTGGGGTGCCCTCTGTGTGGAGTCTGCATGTCCTCCCTGTGTTCGCGTGGGTTTCCTCTGGGTGCTCCGGTTTCCTCCCACATCCCAAAGACATGCTGTAGGTGGATTAGACACTCTAAATTGGCCCTAGGTGCGAGTGCGTGCATGTGTGTGCCTTCTGTGGAAGGTTGGGCGCCGGGCTGGCAACTGGCAACTCGGCACTGTAAAACTCCACTGCCAATCATGAGGGGACAGGTGATCTGCTGTGACGACCCCTAACCGGGAAAAAGCCGAAAGAAGAAAAAGAAGATTAGATGTAACTTTAGCAAAATGAGAATAACTACTGTAAATTTAAAATGGAAAGAACAAGTATATAGAATTATAACATTATATGCTTACACTAAATGTAAAGAAAGGGAAAGCTTATCTCATCAATTTTAGACTGTGTAGTGATAAATATGAATATTATAATAACAGAAGACGTTAATTGTGATTTAAGAGGCAAGCATAAAAAGAAAGGAAATGATCGAAGAAAAATGTTAGAAGTTATAAGATTTGGTACGTTAAAACTTTGGGACAAAAATTCATAGACTTACAAAACAGGGATGTATAGAACAGAAACTGATTAGTTTACAGTATCAGAAGGTTTAGTTATAGGAGAAGGGGAGGTAGGTGAAACTGGATTTTTTGATCATCTTGCAATATGGCTTAGAATCCCCAGGCTGCTGTGCGCCCCTGCCTTCGGCGTTCCAAGTTTGTCTATATTCACCTCCTGACCACTACTAGGTCCGGGATCCAATAACCTAACTAAGACTGCTGCCTCCTATACTACTGTAAGGAACGACGCCAACCCTCTTTTGGGAGCTCTCTCCTGGAAAGTTAGAAGAAACTATATTCACCTCCTGACCACTACTAGGTCCGGGATCCAATAACCTAACTAAGACTGCTGCCTCCTATACTACTGTAAGGAACGACGCCAAACCTCTTTTGGGAGCTCTCTCCTGGAAAGTTAGAAGAAACTATATTCACCTCCTGACCACTACTAGGTCCGGGATCCAATAACCTAACTAAGACTGCTGCCTCCTATACTACTGTAAGGAATGACGCCAACCCTCTTTTGGGAGCTCTCTCCTGGAAAGTTAGAAGAAAGTATGTCCTACAATTCCTGCAATTTGTAAATAACTGTTGTTAGCCTTTAACTGTACAACCCGAAGCCAGGTCAGCCAGCAGCCACACATTGCTTCTTCCAACCAACTGACCAAAGGTCTCCATTAGTATCCCCAACAACCTTGCCTCTTACTGTATGCAGTAAGCCCTGTAAGCAGCCATGGTTCCAGTACCTGCTGTTGCCTCTAGGTGGCGCCCTTCTCTTATAGATATTCCCCTCTGGAAGTAATTCCTCCCCAGTAAAGTCTCCTTATCTTACCCTCTGTTAGTCCCTTTATACCCCTCCACCTTTATCTACTTTCCCTACTACTTCTAGCATCTACTCACTCCTAACTTTTGCCATCTAACCTTCACATATCCCTTGGTTAACTCACCTGTACGATCTGCTCTTCACTGATTGCTTTCACCTGAAACTGTTTGTTTCTGCTTGCTCCGCTCCCCTCCTTGCCCTATTTCTCTTTCCTGTACTTTCAGGGCTGGCACTTAACCTCTCTTCCGGTTTTCCTGCCTGTCCCCTACTCCTCCCCCTTCTCCCCTCCAACCCTACTTCCTTTCTTAAAACTATATATACACCTGCCCATAAATGCGCCAACTCTTTCCCTTAGAATCCCCAAGCTGCTGTGCGCCCCTGCCTTCGGCGTTCCAAGTTTGTGTAAGTAGCGTGTTATTTCTTTTTGTTTCTAATTTTATGATGTGTCACTGCTGCGATATATCGTAGCTTGTATTGGCTCTGTTACTGCTTTTATCTTTATTTGCCTTTGCAATACTGCTACTAATGCTGCACTGTTTACTGTTCAATCTATTTGAGTGCTGCTAGAATCGCTGCTTATTCGCCAGTACGGCTAATGTTGAATAGCGATAAACCTGTTGTATCTCACTGATCAGAGATAGGTCTGCAAGCTTGCTACTATACTTTACTGTCAGTATTTGTGAAAGAACACCGCATTGTGCTTGATGAGGAATTGGTTTTTAATATGTGAACAGCGGTAGGGAATTAAGACCGCATTGCCTGACAGGAAATTGGTTTATTTACCGTGGGCCGGTTTTCGCGCCTTACCCACTACATAAAGCCATGCATTTGGATTCAATCCTTGGCGACAAGCACCCAATTAAAGTATATTTGTAGCCCAATACCTCTCTGAAGTGTGTGAAGTTAGTAGCGTGTTTTATCTCAGCTACTCCACATGTGCTTAATGTATTTCTTCCTATCCAAGTATCAAAGACATTAGCGTGCTCCTTCGCAGTAGCCTTACTAAGCTTCTGAGCTCTACCATAGTACGAACGCTTACCTTTCATGCTTCGTTGTCTTTATCTAGAACATTAAAGTAACCCCTTTTAAACCTCCTCTGCTCAGCTGTAAGCAAATACTGCATTTTTTAGTTTAAGGTGAACTATTTTACAGATTGGTCTGCTCTGATTTAATTGGTTAATTTAGCATTGTATGTTTGCTCAGTTTATTGCTACTGCGTGCTAACTTGTAGATTTAAGTGTTTCTATTTTTGGAGACTTCCATTGTCCTGTTCTGTATGCCATGAAATGCTTAGCTAAACTTGTTAGTTAGTACATAGAGACATGAAGTTTCTGAACTAGATGGTGGGAGTAGGATTTGATAACAAGCTAGCTTTTGTATGCTGCTGCCCGATTTTTTCTCCTCTAGGAATTGAGCCTGGCTTTGTATGTATTGTTAGAAGGGTGATTACTGTATTCATGATAGAGTGTTATTAAGGTTTTGTTTTGCCCTATATTTAAATCTTCTCCTTCTCCCCTCTTTTTCCCAGCTATATTCACCTCCTGACCACTACTAGGTCCGGGATCCAATAACCTAACTAAGACTGCTGCCTCCTATACTACTGTAAGGAACGACGCCAACCCTCTTTTGGGAGCTCTCTCCTGGAAAGTTAGAAGAAAGTATGTCCTACAATTCCTGCAATTTGTAAATAACTGTTGTTAGCCTTTAACTGTACAACCCGAAGCCAGGTCAGGCAGCAGCCACACATTGCTTCTTCCAACCAACTGACCAAAGGTCTCCATTAGTATCCCCAACAACCTTGCCTCTTACTGTATGCAGTAAGCCCTGTAAGCAGCCACGGTTCCAGTACCTGCTGTTGCCTCTAGGTGGCGCCCTTCTCTTATAGATATTCCCCTCTGGAAGTAATTCCTCCCCAGTAAAGTCTCCTTATCTTACCCTCTGTTAGTCCCTTTATACCCCTCCACCTTTATCTACTTTCCCTACTACTTCTAGCATCTACTCACTCCTAACTTTTGCCATCTAACCTTCACATATCCCTTGGTTAACTCACCTGTACGATCTGCTCTTCACTGATTGCTTTCACCTGAAACTGTTTGTTTCTGGCTCCGCTTCCCCCTACCCCCTTATCCCACCCACCCCACGCACCCTCACCCTTATACCTCACTTACCACTCCCCCTAAGCAATCCCACCTATCCATAACACCGACCTCAATTGTAAATCTCCTCCCACTAATTACTACCATTCCATTTCCTTTTCATCCCCCCCTCCCTCCTACTCCTAAGCTAATACTGTGGCTCTTCCCATCAAGTTTCTCAAACTTACACTTTAGTCTTAGCCCAACCTTTACTCTGACAGTTCCTTTTCTCCACTCCTCACCATGTCTTTTAAAACCAACAAAACACCATCCTTGGCCCATATAATAAAACAGAACCCAGCCAAGCTATTACCCCTGTTCATTTTTTCCCTAGTACTCACACTACCCTATCTCCTAACCTCTTAAGAAATAAAATATAATTATGACCTTAAAACCTCTTCCAAACAAACTGCCTCTAATTTAATAACCCCAAAGTTCACACATTCAAACATTACTTCTATCTCTTCCTACCTCTTAGCCAAATATCACAGACTATCCCATATTAAATCTAATAATCTCATGTTAAGGAAACTAAAATATTTAATGTTGATTACTTGTAAGCCACACTTAAACTACAACCCCTCTACCCTGGTAGATGGCGATATACATCCTAACCCAGGACCCTCTACTATTTCCTCTGAAGCCACACCTATTATCTCAAATTCTTCCCTTCATTTACCAACCTTTAATGCTCATTCCTTACTCATAGGACACCTTAATATCAGAAGTGTTAACAACAAAGTCACCCATCTCCACTCTCTTCTTGAATATTACTCTTTCGACATCCTATGTTTAACGGAAACCTGGTTAAAACCCCTCACTAGGGATACAGAAATCATTCCACCAGGTTATAACATTATAAGACAAGACCGCAATACTCGCAAAGGAGGGGGAGTTGCACTCATATTTAAGACTGAACTAAATATATCCTTAGTACCCTATGCTCCCCTAGAGAACACCAAAACTGAACTCCTTATACCAAAGCTACAACTGAACCCAAATAAAGCCATATATATTATCGGTACTTATCTACCTCCTGGAAATAACTCCATAGTTATAGAAAATCTCCTTAGCTGGGCATCATCCACCTACCCACAAGAAACTGTAATACTTGGAGACTTCAACCTTGACTGGTCATCAGTTAATACTAATAACCCAGTCTCTCATATTAATCTCCATGGCTTTACTCAGACTATAAATACCTCCACTAGAATTAATAAACCTAACAACAAAGAAAGTATACTAGATTGGATTCTTGTTAATAAACCACAGCTACAATATCAAACCGGCACTCTGCCAGATGACATTAGCGACCACAACTTAACCTATATCATAAGAAAGAAGAATATTGCTACTAATGCCCCTACCATCCGAACCTCTCGTAGTAATAAAAATTTTAACCCCATCCTATTTAACACTGAACTAAATGCCTGTAACTGGAAACCTCTAAAAATTCTTCCTCTTGAAGAAGCAGTTCAATATTTTAACACCACATTCCTATCAATCCTAGATAATCATGCACCAAAAAGAACTATCAGAGTCAAAACTAAACCCGCCCCCTGGCTATCTAAGGAAACAAGGCACAAAATGTTACTCAGAAACAAATCCTGGATAAAATGGAGAACTAGTAAATCTCCCTCTGATCAACAGACCTTCAGACACTTAAGAAATAGTACTAAAAAAGCTATTATTTCGGACAAAAAAAACTACTATAGTAACCTCCAACAAGTTAATCATAATAATCCCCAAAGATTCTGGTCAACCTTGAATAGACTTCTTCACCCCGGACAAACTACCACTCTCTCTCCCTCTGGATCCGAAAAAAATTCTTCCCATGAAACTGCCAATGCTTTCAACTCCTTCTTCACTAATACTATCAATTCTCTGGCCTCTCACCTTTCCTTTGACAATTCTAGCATCCCTGCTCAAGCAGCTTCTATTCAACCTACCTTCACTCTACAACCTATCTCCACCACCTTCATCCAAAAATGCATCCAAAAACTTAAACCGTGTACCCCATCGGCTGACCAACTTCCATCTGAATACCTCCAAAAAGCAGCTAAGGTTATAGCCTATCCCATATCCATCCTTATTAATAGAACCATTAATGAAGGTACCATACCTGACATCTGGAAAATCTCACACATTATACCCCTACATAAAGGAGGTAACTCCAATGAATACTCTAATTACAGGCCTATAGCACTCTTGTCTCCCCTAGCAAAAATCATGGAAAAATGTGTTCACTACCAACTAATGAACTACTTAACTAAAAATAACATTCTAACTCCCTGTCAACACGGCTTCAGGCCTTTTCACAGTACTACCACTGCTCTTCTTTCCTTTACTGACTTCATAAACACAAACCGCAATAATAACATTCTTTCTTCTGCACTCTTTATTGACCTGTCCAAAGCCTTTGACATGGTTAACCACCCCTCCTCATAAAAATCCTAGAATCTCTTGCTTTAGAACCTAAGGCTATCCTTTGGTTTACTTCCTATCTCACTAACAGGAAACAGGCAGTCCTCTGGGATAACAAACTCTCCTCTCTCCTTCCAATTTCTCTTGGTGTCCCACAAGGCTCTATTCTTGGACCTCTCCTTTTCTCCCTTTTTATAAATGACCTACAAGCAGCTATTCCACAAGCTACATGCATACAATATGCTGATGACTCCACTCTTATTTGCTCAGCTAAAAACATTCCAGAGCTACAAACTATTACTCAAAATGTATTCCACACAGTAGAAGCATGGTTCTTAAAACGCTGCCTACTTTTAAATGCTAAAAAAACAAAACTCCTCCTCTTTAAACTTACTACTAGGTCCCCCACTTTAGATTTCTCTATCTCATCTATTAATGGCACCCTCATATCAGCTGACTCCACTACCAAACTGCTAGGAGTCATGATTGACAACAACCTTACCTATGATTGTCACATCAATAATACCATTAAAACTGTAAACAGAAAACTGGGCTCCCTCTACAGAATTAGAACATTCTTAACCCGGCAGCCAAAGCTACTCTTGCCCACTCTCACCTTATTTCAACTCTTCTCTATGCCTCACCAATTTACACTAACCTGAAGAAAAACAATCTCTCAAAACTGGCTAACACATATAATAGTATTGCTAGATTTGTGACTGGCAATCAATTTAGAACTCACCACTGCCTGAACCTTCAGCAACTTCACTGGCTAGAATTAGAAAATATGTTGCTTCTTTCCCAACTTTCCTTTGTCCAAAGAGCTTTCTATCAACCTAATAACACTCCTGCACTTTCCAAACTTCTGACCCCCTACTCTAACCTAAACTCACTTCGTTCCTCCAGTAAACTACTAGTAACTTTAACTAAATCCAACAACCTTGCTGGTGACTCCCTTTTCTCTAACGCCATTGGTAAACACTGGAATCAACTTCCTACTGAACTTACTTCTATTCCAACTCCTGTTCTGTTCAAACAAAAACTCAGAACTTACCTTAAAAATCAATGGTTATGTCCCTGCTGTAACCCCGACTAGATCTCCCAATACTCCCCTCTACTCCTCCCTCTCCCTCTCCTTCTTCCTTCTTTTCTTCTACAAGCTTTACTACCATCACTTTATAAGTGCTAGCTCTCTAATATCCTTCTCCTCCTTTAGGTGCATTTCTTTTTACTGAAAGTATAGATTTTTCTGACCTACTCACTCTTTTCATTTTGAATATTTCTCTTTTCTCTTTTACTCTCCTTTTATAACCTTCCTATAAAATAATGTGAAATAAGTTTCCATTTTTTATTTTATTGTGTGTGAATGATGAATCCTATTATGTTATGTTAATATTGAATCCTATGATGTGTTCCTGCATATTTGCATATCCCCACCTCCTTCTCCTTTTTACCACAGCTCATTTTTTGTATACTATGTAACTGTGTTTATCTCTATGTGGAGCTTTTCTCCCCGGGCCTCTACTGAAAATGGAAATATATCCAGTTAGACTAGCCCGGTTAACAAATGTAAAATAAAATAAAATAAATAGAGATAAAGGAAAACAAGGAATACATATAAAGAGCCAAATGAATAAAAAGGATAAATGAGAAAGCATGGAATGAAGAAGAAAAGAGATTAGTTATACAGTTCTGGGAAGATCATTATTACTATAAGAACATTTTATAAAAATTTGAATGGTGCATAATATTTAAGGAAAAATATATAAAAAAGTTTTGTACAGTGGCAATATGATGTGAGAAAAGTAGCAAAAAATATAAAAGAACATATGACGCATTGGAAAATTTCGAACATAATGATAACAAATATTTTGACAATAAAAAATTATATGAAAGAAGTCAAGAAATATTACAAGATTTCTTACATAAGCAAAGAAATTTTTATAAGGAAAAAGAAAATAAGTATCAAGTTACTTAAGCAGATTAGTTAACGAAGATGGTAGTATAATAAGAGAAATAAAAAAATGTAAAAAGAAAAAAGAGAGAACTCAGGAAAACTGCGAATTGTGAAGTACAATATGTACTAGAAATGTTTAAAGAAAAAAGAAGGTAGAAAAAAAAAACTTGGAAAGTAAAAAAAGCGAACAGAAAAGAAAATAAAGAGTTGAAAAGGAGATTTCTTTAAATGAGCTAGGTAAATATTAGGAAAAGTAAATACAGAGTCAACGGCAGGACCAGATGGAACAGGGTTATGAAATGCATAAAAATGTAACGGACTGGCAAAAAATATATATTTTTCAAAGATTCTGGATGAATGGTTAAATGAAGATTTTTATGTATAAAGAATTAGGCAGTGGAATACTTAAATTCATATGGAGAAAGGAAAATAGAAGACAATTAAAAAACTGGAGACCGATAGTATTGAATAATAACGATTATAAGATATTTATGAAAATAATACAAAAGATACTTGAAACTATAATGGAAAACATTATGGAAGATGGCATTATATAGTATAAAGGGGAAGGGTTTATAGAATTATTAATGTTAGAGAAATTGAGGATGATATTATGAACAAAAAAGAAGCGAAAATCATGATAAAAGACCTTAATAAGGCATTTGACACAACTGGACATAAAATCTATATGGACAATAATGAAATAATATAAGTGAGAAAGTTAGGAAATTATGTACGTCAACTTATAAAGTAAAAATACTTGTAAATGGCTGGTTAAGCCAAAAAGTACATACGAAGAGTGGTATAAAACAGGGATGTGCAATGAGGTGTATATTCTTTGCATTACTTATGAATGTGATATTATCTGAAATAAATTACAAAATGAAGGAAGCAGGGTATATAACACCTCAAGAGTTAAGAATTTCAGTTCTGTTGACATATGTAGATGGCATTATAATAACTGCAAAAATCACAATTTGGATAAAAGAAGTAATCATTTGTACAAATGAGTGTCTAGAGATGACAGGGATAGCTTTAAATAAAGAGAAAAACAAAGATTTAGGTGATTTTGTAAAGACCAAGGAATATATTTTGCAATTAATTAAATTTCTGTGTTAGATATAAATTTGGGAATATAAATGTAAGCAGAATTCAGTGGGAAAAAACAATAGAAGACATAAAGCAAACCTGTTTTTTTTTCTGGAGAACATATAAATTAACTTTCAGAAAAAAAGGCTTACTTGATAAATTCAGTACTGATGGGACAAACAGCATACTTAGCAAGTGCATTTATGTTGCCAAAAGTGTTTTAAATGGGATTATTTCAGATATTTTTTTCATTTATATGGGGTTCTAAATTAAACCCAGTAAAAAGAGGAGTTTTATATGTAAATAATGAAGGAGGTGGTTTGGGGTTAATTAACCCAGTGGTATTTGCTACTTCATTAAATTTGTACAAAGTGTTAATGGATAAATGAAAAGATGACAGATAGTAGAAAATTTTATAAATACAAGTAAGAAAAATTTGGGGGGGGGGTGGTAAAAGAGTAAAAGAGAAAAAAAGAGTGTATAAATGAGGAAATAAAATATTACCAAGAAAAAATATTTTTATGGAAAATAAAAACTGATGATATAGAGAACAATAGAAGAGTATTGTATAAGTATGTAATGATAAAACATTATTATGTAAAACTATGAGAAAATCTAACAGATTAAAAAAATAAAGCTATAAAAATAAGAAGCAAATGGTGTAATCAGAAAGTAGAATGTCAAGATTTTTTGTGGAGACTGGTAATAGATAAATTGCCAGTAAAAGGAAATATGCCATATGAGAAGGAGAAGAAGAAACTACGGAACATGTGTTTTTGAAATGTAAAAGAGTAAAAAAGTTATGGGGAAAACTATGTAAAGGAGAAGATGTTCTGGAGATACAAAAAGTGGATAAAATAAACATGGGCATGATTAAATATGGATATCATAAGAAAAGAAGTAAAGAATATGTTAAAAGAATACATAAAAAGTTATTTTATGTTATATGGAATGTTAAGAATAGATGAAATTATGTTTAATGGTAAATGGATTTTAGCAACTATATTAAGTACAGTCAGATGGTAGTCATGGAAAAAGTGAGGGTCTAATAGTGATGAAAATTTAGTATGATTGTGTAAACAGAGTTGCATAAATATATGTGTGCACTTGTAAATAGTCTTAAACATGTAAATATTTTGTATATAAAAGAGTTATGTTTGTATATAAATAAAGGACCCCTACTCTTTTTGATAAGTGTGATGGGGTCTTTTACATCCGCTTGAGACACCACCAACGCAAGCAGATAGGGCCTCTGTTTAGTGTCTCATTTGAAAGGCAATAACTAATTGATAGCCAATTGATATCCAATTGATATCCAAGCACCTACCTGGCACAGTCAGAATCTCTGTAGACTCTGTGGAGACACTGACTTCCTGGGAGGGGGCCGAATCTAAAACAGAGACAGTATTAGGGGTGGTGTTGTTTTTCTTTCAGTTTTTCCCAGTTAGGGGTCACCACAGCGGAACTCCGGTCCACTAATGATTGGCAGTAGATTTTTATGGTGCCGAGGTGCCAGCTTGACGCCCAACCTTCAACGAAGGCACGCCCATTCATGCATGTCTTTCGAACGCCACTCAACCGTGGGGAGGACATGCAGACTCCGCACAGAAGGCGCTCCAGCCGAGAATCGAATGGGAGAACCTATTGCTGTGAGGCGACAATGCTACCGCTGCACCATCGTGGCATTAGGGGTGTGCTGGTGATAAATTTATCATTAAGTCTGCACTTGTGCCAGAACTCCTGCACTATCACTACTCTTTTATGGTTTAGTCTCACTCTTTCTAGCATATAAAAGAAAAAGCTTTTCTGAGCTACGAAGGGCTGTAAGGCTTCCTGATGACAGTCATAAATGAAGTACTAAACTATATTCAAATTAAGCAAAATGAGAATATCATCCTTCAGCTCTAAACACAATGAGCACAAAATGCGCATCTGGAAAGGTGTTAATTTCCCACATTGGCACTTTCCAGGTTCTGAAGTCAGGACTAGAAACCTCACAAATGAAAGTGAAGAAGAAAAAATAAGAGTGGAAAATGAACAAGCTATCAATTTTAACTAATATAAAACAGCTGATAGACTAAATGTTTTGACTTCTGTTCCATATGAGCAGTGGGAAAGAGCTGGAGGGCTACGCTGCTTTCCACATGCAAAAGAACAGAAAGAGAGAGAGACAGATAGTCCAGAATATAAAGCCAGCACATACTGCTGAAAAAATGCTCAGTAGTCCTGGTAACTGGGGCAAATCCTGAATGTCTTGCAACCAGAGTGTCTTGAATGAAGATGCGTAACACTTCATTAACTCCTACACTGCAAGACTTCATTTGCTGGCACGATGAAGTTCACTGTTGGGGTGCAGCACAAAAACATGAAGAACGTTGTTAATCCAAAGCTCATCAGAGAAATGTCCTCCTGAAGGAAACTGCCTAAGATCTAAATAATAAAGCAAAAACATGGATAAATGTACAGTCAGAGCAGCTACCGAATACTCTCACGTCAGCCAGCAGTGCATCACAAAACACTGTAAAGACAGCCAACATTGAACTTCACAACACCAGTCAAAAACACAAAATGTTTAATTATATAACTCCAGTAAGAACAGCAGAAAGGCAGCAAGAACAGACAGTCAATACCTGCCGAAACTGTGGTCCGATATCCTGTCCCAGTGCATTCCGATAAAGATAGTGAACAACATTGCGATGTTTCTGCATAAAAATGCCCGTATTTGACCAAGTGGGTATCTTTGGAAAGATCCCTACAAATGCATAAAACAGACAATGAATGAAAGAAAGAAAGAAAATAAAGAAAGAAAGATAAATCATTTCAAACATAAGGTAAGCAGAGACCACACATAATCGAATGCAGACAAGTACACATGCTACCACTACATGATAAACGATTCGTGTCTCCATCCAAAAAAAGCACAAACTTTGAAACTCTGTCCTTCATTCTTTCAGAATACGGATCCTGTCATTCTTAACATTTTTCAAGATGAATAGCACCTCATTCAACTTTAAAAAATAAAGAAAGAAAGAAGTCAAGAAAAACATTCTGAAATAACTAACCGAACAAACAGATATACCCTGCAATCATTCAAAACATCAAAGATGCAACTATCTTTCTATAAAACAGTGCATGCCTTCAGTATGTAAGAGACTGTAAACATCATGAAGGCATCTGTTTAGCTTTGTTATCTTTGACTTGATCTAAAATGGTCTTAAAATATGAGGAATTCAGTAAAAGATTTACTTACTGAAATGAATTCAAAACTTTTCTCTAGTGGGAGAGCTCAAGTGACTCTGTCTTTAACCCCTTAAGACACCAATAGGTTATTTTTGGACCTAGCAACTCTGCCACTAACCTGGATGCTGAGATAATACAGTTTTACATTCGTTTTAAAATTACAAATCTCAAAACCTATGAGTTTAAAACAAATACAAATTTATTTCACCCTCAGATTGGTTTGAGGATGAATAATTTATCTGTACAATTAATGAACTAATGACATGATTACTCTTTAAAAGTTCAGTTCAGCCTTCTTCCCCATTAATCTCTCTTCTTATTCAGTTCTTACTCCCACAGCTGAAGTTGCTTCACTTCACTGTTGTCTTGCAGAGGTGCATAATGGGAGCAGAGCTCCCCAATGCTTTCTGAGCCTCTTCCCTTTAGCAAGTTTTGAGGCCTGCTACTCTAGTCATTAACACTGTTTCCCAGGATCCTAGTTTCATCACTGTGACAAATGCAGTCCCTCATGTTTATCACAGTGTGTTTGGAAAAGCACTTCAAAAAATCAGGATAAAAATGCTGTAGCAATACAAACAAACTAGAATGGAAACCTAAATGAAAACATTTCAAAAGACAGCATAAAAACATAATGAAGTATACAATAAAAAATCTATAATCTTCTCCACAAAGTATTGTTTAAAAACTTCAGAAGATCGCTGGCTCTGTGGTGTACAGGGAAAGAGCTCTGCTCTGATCCAGGCAACAAGGTTTTGTGTAGCAACCCAGGAACTAAAGGAGAGGAACGGGAATGATGGGGCTGTGTTCGCTTGCCTCTCTGTTGGTGGGACAGGAGATTTATGCCAGGTCGAGAGTAGCCACTGAGTTTCAGATCATCACCCAACTCTCCTTCATCTCCACTTAAGTCTGGTTCAAACAGTCCAACCTTGAACCAAACCCTAATAAACATAATTCAAACTCTGATATATCAACTAACTTCACCCTTCTTTCCTCCAGTGGTACCATATCAAATCTGCTTCTTGTAGAAAACTACAACGTGTTGTAATTGAAGATAATATAAAATTTAGCCTCCATATTCACAATGTAGTAAATAAAATAAACCAAAAATAATCTGGACTGCTATTCAGAGCAAAATCCTATTTGACATCACTCACAAATGCGCAGCAGCCTTCTACTTACTGCTCAGACTCTCATGTGCTGTCCACATCTTCACAAATTTGCAATGAGCCCGGCTTGCAAAACTTGAGCAGTGCTACAGTAAAATAGCTAAGCTCACTACTTATGTAGCAACAAAAGACACCAATGCACCACCATAACACAACTCATGTAGCTTGAATATTCAAATCACCTCAACTACTGTCAACTCAAAAACAGGACATAAAACCTTAACATATCCCAGACAGATGCAAACTCCTGACCTACTTCATTTCCTCCCATA